>NC_042999.1:36797499-36827499 GCF_006345805.1 Octopus sinensis | reverse complement strand
AATACCTATCTTATATATATATATATATATATTATATATATATATATTATATATATATATATAAATATATTCATTCACATATATAAGTGCATACCTGTACACTCATATACAAACACAAATATGCACACATATACTGATATATGCATATATGAAATTCTACATATACATACATATACAATCACATATACATATATATGTACATATATGGATATATGGTTGATATTTATGTCTGGAGTAATGTGGGGTTGTTATTTCATTCATATTTTCTGTTGAGTAAATTTTCCGTCTCTAATGCATATATTACTTCCTCTAGTTGTTTTAATGTGAGGTTATGTGGGTGCATTGATAGAGTTTTTACTTCAACATTGTTGGTAGAGGAGTGATGTTGCTTTCTTTCCCTTATACTCGTGCCGGTGATCTTCTCTTCTTTCTTATATGTTACAGGCTGTTTTAACTATATCAGTGGTTCTCAACCATTTTTTGCTAATGAAAACCTTTGATTCCTATTTCACTCCACTGAACCTCCATAGCCATTCAGTGTATGTAAAAAAAAAAAAATACTGTATTTTTATACTTAAACATCATTAGGAATTGTATAACAGATTTAAATATTTTGTGTATTGTAGAATTATAAGCAATTTATTGCAGATGAATTTTAACAACAAAATCTTATATGGACTCCCCACCCCCACCCAAAGGTCCATATTGACACTAGTTGAGAACCACTGATCTATATAATCTGAGGTGGTATTCTTCCGTGTCTTTCATTTGGATGTACAGCATTTATAGCGTTATACTTTTTCTTTGGATTACTTTTGTATACAAAGCAATTGTTATTGGCACAGGTGGCCTTTTTGAAAGGATACGTTTTATCTGTGAGCTAATGGATTTGCTTGACTTTTCATTCAACTTCAGTTTTAATTCCTCTTAATGTACTTGAAAAGCTAGTTCTTGCTAATATGAAAGCACACACACACACACATGCACACACACAAACACAATCATACATATATGCATACATATATGTAAACAAATAAATGTATCCACATATATAGACATATAAAGTTAATCCAAACATGAAAGCACAAAAAAACACAACAACGCGAGGACGTGGAACAAATATAGTATTATTGGATGCTCAGGAAAGAAGGAGGGTTTAACGTTTCAAGCGGAGCTCTTCGTCGGAAACATAGAAGAAAGAAAGATCCAGAGAAGGGAAGACAGAGGAAAAAAAATCGCCAACGGTACACACACGATCACATATGCCAACACACACATTTATATACACAAATACACGTTATCATCATCATTTAATGTCCATCTTCCATTCTAGCATGGTTTGTCAGGAGCTGGCCAGCCAGAGATCTGTCCAGGCTCCAATTGTGTGTTTTGGCATGGTTTCTATGGCTGTATGCCCTCCCTAATACCATCCACTTAACATACTGTACTGGGTACTATGTTTGTGACACCTGTACTAATAAAGTCACCATACATAGGCGCAGGAGTGGCTGTGTGGTAAGTAGCTTGCTTACGAACCACATGGTTCCGGGTTCAGTCCCACTGCGTGGCACCTTGGGTAAGTGTCTTCTACTATAGCCTCGGGCCGACCAAAGCCTTGTGAGTGGATTTGGTAGACGGAAACTGAAAGAAGCCCGTCGTATATATGTATATATATATATGTGTATGTGCATGTTTGTGTGTCTGTGTTTGTCCCCCCAACATCACTTAACAACCGATGCTGGTGTGTATACATCCCCGTAACTTAGCGGTTCGGCAAAAAGAGACCGATAGAATAAGTACTAGGCTTACAAAGAATAAGTCCTGGGGTCGATTTGATCGACTAAAGGTGGTGCTCTAGCATGGCCACAGTCACATGACTGAATCAAGTAAAAGAGTAAAGAGTATACAGCTTGCAAGACTTAAATCCTCTTTGACTGAATGGGGCTACAGTAGAGAGGGAGGTGGCTTTATGCAAGGAGATAAGAGGTTAAAGTATGAAAGAATGGGCCGGAATAGTACAGGTTTCTTGCTGTTGAGGAATCACATGATTTCTCACATTATAAGAGAGAGGAGGAGAGTAATTGGAGTGGATTTGGAGAGATGAAATTGCAGTGATGAGATGTCAGGGCAAACCTTCAAAGTACACGTGCGTGCATGCACACATTGCACACACACACACACACGCACGCTTGTGCGAACACACACACACCATCATCGTCATCGTCATCATCATCATCATCATCATCATTTAACGTCCACTTTCCATGCTGGTATGGGTTAGATGGTTTGTCTGGAACTGGTAAGCCAGAGAGCTGCACTAAGTTCCAGTTTGATTTCAGCTTAGTTTCTAAGGCTGGATGCCTTTCCTAATGCCAACCACTCTGAAAGTGTAGTGGGTACCTTTTACATGTCACTGGCACGTGTGCTTTTATGTGTCACCAGCATGGGTACATTTATATATTATTGATACGGGTGATTTTGTGTGTCACTGGCAGGGCCATTGCATGGCTTTTAGAGGCCCCCTGCAACTTTTTGTTTCAAGGCCCCATCTCTTCAATCAAAATTCATAATCTATGCACCTTTTATTCATAGCTATATTTTACTTTATTCTCTCTGAAGTTCAATATTTCATGTTATACTAAAGTACAAGTTAAATTTATTTAGAGCTGGAACTATCATATTATTTCATGTTTAAGAAGGCCAACATTTAATAGGGTTGAATATTTATTCAATGGATTTGTAAATATCAGAAGACAAGCATTTCAAAATAACAACTGTGAAGTATAGTTATCTCAGCTTTTGTATATGAGGAAGTTTATTCAAGATCATTAAAATACAACAAATTATCAGTCCAAAACGAAAGCAAACTATTTCAAATTACACATTTTTGAATAATTGACATGAATGTTCTCAAAGACTTGATAACAATCAAAAAAGCCTTTTTTAAATTCTCTATTTCACTGTTCAATATTTTGATTGGATAGACAATTCTACAAATCAAACTGTAAAGTTAAAATACCAAAGATGCAAAATATGAAGAATTTCTTACCTTTCTCTGAAATCACAAATTCAAGGGGAAATAGTACCTTGCAAAATGAAATACCTTGATCCCAGACTAGTTGCAAGTGAAGAATTGAGATGCTTGGTGACAGTAAGCAAACAATATCTGTGTCCCTATATATGTACATAGGCAGATACATACACTCACACAAAATTCTGTGTGTATGTGTGTGTGTGAACATGCGTGTGCACACCTTGTTTTTAAGAAAAAATTTTGTCTCCAGTTTTTATTGCCTTAGGAAGTCAAAGGCCACTGTTCTGGGTACAAAGTGACCAGGTTTTCAACAATGTCAAATAACAACGCCAAATATATATATATATATATATATCCAAATATATATATATCCAAATATATATATATATATATATATATATATATATATAAATCAGCACCTCTTTATGTAGCTGTCCTCATTCATACACATCACATGTCCATACCAGTGTAGTTGCCTCTCTTTCACACCACATCTTGTGCCTCGCCCAAGACATATTCTGTCATACATGCACACTGACATTGAAAATCCAGTGAAGCATACTAAATTTAATTCTTTCGAGCCTTCACAAATCCTCTGCAGTCGCAGTCCATATTTCACAATTGTGTAGCACAGCTATTTGCACACAAGCATCATACAATCTGCCTTTCACTCTGAGGGAGAGGGGTTTTTCTTTGTTGCCAACAAAAGTAGAAGCTCTCTGAACTTCACCCAGCTTATTCTTATGCTAGCAGCTACACTCTCAGAGCATCCACCTCCACTGCTGACTTAGTCATCTAGATAATGAAAGTTATTGACTACTTCTAGGTATCCCCTCTGGCACTTGATGGAATCAATTTCTGTATATTTCTAGGGTTTGTCGTACCTGTGCATCTGCCACACACAAAGACTATTTTCCCCGTTAACCTTCCTCTGATATTGCTGTACCTCTTATGTGTCCATTGCTTGCATCAGGTACACCTTAAAGAGTTTCTACCAATGCTTTTCTACATGTCAAGCAGGGTCATCTACCTGAAGGGATTTATGATTTGTCTTCTTTCCTACTTGCTAAGACTTTGGTTTTTATTAAATTTACTCTAAAGCCCTTTGATTCCAGACCTTGCTTTCACACCTGAAATTTTTCTCCAGTTCTGGTAGTGATTCAGCTATAAGAACAAGGTAATCGCATAGAGAAGCTCCCAAGTGCAGGCTGTCTTAAATTCCTCTGTTATCAACTGGAGGACTATGATGAACAAAAAGTAGCTGAGGACTGATCCTTGGTGAACTCTTACTTGTACACTGAATTCATTACTGTGCTCATTGCCCACCTTCATCTTACTGACAGTGTCCCTGCATATGGTTTGTACAGCTCTCACTAGTGACTCCTCTATTCCTAGTTTCTGCAATGACTACCAGATAAGGGATCAGGGGAACCTGTCAAAGGCTTTTCCATGTCAACAAAAGCCAAGTACAGAGGTTTATTTTTGGCTGGGTACTTCTCCTGCAGCTGCCTTACTATCAGTGGTGCTTCTCCTTGGCATAAAACCAAATTGCATCTCAGGATATTTAGGTATTATCTAGAACCACGTGGCTAACAAAGTGAGATAAGTTTGACAATAGAACAATTGAGTCAAATAACAGATAAATATTTATAGTAATTCAGAAGGATGCCATGAACAAACATGCCATTCTCAACTGTAGATAGTAATGTGGTTGCTAAGTAAGATTTGACTATCACATTAATTAGGTTAAATGGCTTCATAGAAGTTCCTATGTTAATTTAGTGGACTGAGTTGTGTTAATTATCATTATTGTTGTTTAGCTCTAAATTGGTATTTGATTCAAACGACCTGTGATGAAGCCTTTGTGAGTTAAAGTCATTTCATTTTACCATATTTATTTGTGTATAATACCCCACCTTAGATGTTTGAACTTGAGAATAAGAGGTTCACCTTATACGTGAGAACTCAATGTTATGAATCTTTTACTGGTCCTATCTGTATGACTAGTTTTAGAATTACGTGACCAGAAGTTATATCATTTTCCAAGCTAATTCATATGGAATGAAGAGGTTTAAACCACTGTATCATATTTCATAAATAAACCCACTCTGCAGATCACATGAAGCAAGAGGATTTCCCAATTCATTAAAAAACAATTCAAATGAAATGTAAAACCAAAATGAAAATGGCAAAATAATGAAAGATACTTAGTTTCTTTTGAATTTCCTTTTTTTTTTTTCCTGTCATTCTGAAAGTTTAAAATTACTCTTTCAATATATAAAGATTCAGTATATAGGACAAAGACAGGCACAAATACACACACACACACACACACACACACACACACACACACACACACACAATGGGCTTCCACAGTTTCCATTTACTAAATTCACTCACAAGGCAATTGTCAGCCTAGGGCTATAGTAGAAGACACTTGCCCAAGGTACCATGCAGTGGAACTGAACCTCAGACCACATGGTTACAAAGTGAGTTTCTTTACCACCACAGCCATACATGCACCAATATATTCATTTCTGTTACACGTATTTTTATTTCTATTTCTTCTATTTTTTAAATATTTGTATTTCAGAATTTATTTATGGCACAGAATCTATTATTATCTTAATTAAACTATTTCAATTAAACAATAATAAATGACTTTGTTATTGCTTCAAGTTGTATAAAGATACTAGAATTCACTTGGCCCACCTACAACCAGGGAGACAATGTGGTCATCCAATCTGCTAGAAATAAATGTAAAATCTCTTTTAAGAGTTTCAGATCATGCACTTCAACCTAGCATTTTGCTATTTTATACTTAAAGTCTAATATTTGGCATACTCTTTAACTCTTTTATTTGTTTCAGTCATTTGACTGTGGCCATGCTGGAGCACTGCCTTTAGTCAAACAACTCAACCCCGGGACTTATACTTTGTAATCCTAGTACTTATTCTATCAGTCTATTTTGCCAAACTGCTAAGTTACAGGGATGTAAACACAGCAGCATCAGTTGTCAAGCGATGGTGGGGAGACAAACACACACACACACACACACGCTGGGCTTCTTTCAGTTTCCATCTACCAAATCGACTCACAAGGCTTTGGTTGGCCCGAGGCTATAGTAGAAGACACTTGCCCAAGGTGCCATGCAGTGGGACTAGACCTAGAACCATGTGGTTGGTAAGCAAGATACTTACCACAAGCCACTCCTGCATGAATATATTTTTGAACATCCTAATTTCAAATATGCAAAGATAAATCTTAAAAATTGTTTAAAATTTTGTCGTTTTTGAAATAAAGAAATTTCTTTCAAATTTTTGAGACCCCCCCCCCCAAATCTAATCCTGTAAAAAGAACTAAAAATTATTGAGGATAGATGCAGGCGTAGCCGTGTGGTAAGAAGTTTGTTTCCCAACTATAATTTTCTGGGTCCAATCCTACTGCATGGTACCTTGGGCAAGTGTCTTCTACTAATATATAGCCTTGGTTTGACCAAAACCTTAAGGAGGGATTGGTAGACCAACCTGATCAATCATGTTGCAGTTCAAGCAATGAAAGTTTTGGCACTGTTTAATAAATAACGTGTCTTCCATGCTGCAATTGTTTATTTATTTATGCATCTTTTTCTTCTTTTACTTGTTTCAGTCATTAGATTGTGGCCATGCTGGAGCATTTGCCTTGAAGAATTTTTAGTTGAATGAATCGACCCCAGTACTTAAATTTTTTGCTAAGCCTGCTACATATTCTATTGGTCTCTTTTACTGAATCACTGTTATGGGGACATAAACATACCAACACTGGTTGTCAGGTAGTGGTGGAGACAAACATGGACACACAAACATGATAGGCTTCTTTCAGTTTTCATTACCAAATCCACTCACAAGGCTTTGGTCAGCCTGAAGCTATAGCAGAAGACACTTGGCCAAGGTGCTATGCAGTGGGATTGAACCCAGTGTGGGATGACGTCAGCATCTGGGTGCGTTGACCGGAAGTTGGGGCAACTGGAAGGAGCAGCCGTGAGGTGCGTGCAGGGAGCAGCGATTTCGGCCTTTCGAACGAGGGTCGTCGAGGTGTTAAGACGTGTGAAGATGTTGCTAAGGTTGGGTGAAGCAGCTGCTATCCTTAGCGTTCGGGTCGGGGCTGTGACGAAGGATCCGTTACCACTGAAGGGTCTCTATCAGAGCGAAGAGAAGGTAGGTGCCTTTATATTCGAATCTCGCACACACTACACCCAGAATCATGTGGTTAGGAAGCAAACTTCCCACTCAGTCACACCATTGCCTACAACAAACTTCCTACCACACAGCCATACCTACACCTATAAAGCCAAACCTGTGTCTATAAAGTCAAGCCTGCATGTATAAAGCTAAGCCTGCACGTATAAACCAAGCTTGCATGTATAAAGCCAAGCCTGCACCTATGATGTCCAGAAACCCTTCAAATCATTGCAGTATACTTCAGTAATAAGATCCATAAAACACAATGGGTGGTTTCTAATGACACGGATATAAACAAGGTTGGCCATATTATTACAGCTTCACCATACTGTAATAGATATGTCTTATCTAGGTTATTGATAATCAGAGCTTCTAAGGTTACTGCTATGTTATTGGTATATCTTGAAACTTCTTTCATTGTCAGCATTATCGTTATATCACACGACTCAAAATTATTTAATGAAGTTGGCAATGTGATTTAGCATTTTATCTTTTAATCTTTTACTAGTTTCAGTCACTTGACTGCAGCCATGCTGGGACACTGCCTCAAACATATCAACTCAAGGACTTACTTTTTTTTAAGCCCTGGTGCTTATTCTATTGATTTGCTTTGCTGAACTCCTCAATTATGAGGATGTAAATGCATCAACACTGGTTGTAAAGTGGTGGTGGGGGATAAATACAGACACAAAGACACACACACACATGCACGCACACACACACACGTGCGCGCACACACACACACACACACACATACACAGACAGACAGACACACACACACACACATATCGTTTTTGGATTTGGTTTGCAAGATTCTTTATATGAGTTCATGTGTTGAAGCATATTCTGTTGTGTTTGGGAGAGTCATTTTCTTTCTGTGCCTTATAATTTAATACACTCACCGGTAAAATTTCCACTTGTTTCTTTTTTAAAAAATTTTTATTTATTTTTTTGTGTTAAATTATAAGGCACAAAAAGAAAATGACTCTCTCCAGAAACAACAGTATATATATATATATATATATGTAGAAGGTTGTAAAGCAACACACGAGTTGATATATATGGAAAAAAATGTCCTGGTAGAAAATGCTAAAATTATTTTATAAAAAACATTTCAGTACTGGTTTCAGTCATTGAGACTTTTTCAACTGTAAGTATGGAAAACAATTAAAGGAGGACATAAGGACTTGACTCAGCCTTGCAGCACACTGGTTCTTTGTCAAACCATCATACTATTATAGAATAGTAAGGAAAGCAGATGTTAAATGATGATGATGATGATGATGATGATGATGATAATGAAAATGAATTGTTTCTTTGATTAATGTTTGGTAATATGCATCAAGACTTCTATATCAGTGTTCATAGGCTTGTAGCATGTAAAAAGCACCCAGTACACTCTGTAAAGTGGTTGGCATTTGGAAGGGCATCCGGTCATAGAAATCATGCCAAAACAGACAACTGGAGTCTGGACAGCTCTCTGGCTTGCCAGCTCCTGTCAAACTGTCCAACCCATGCCAGCATGGAAAACAGACGTTAAATAAGGATGATAAGGATGATAATATCTGTACGTATGTTAGTTGGTTAGTTGTTTATAAGTTCCAAAATAGTACACTGTAAAAAATCTTTTGGGCAGTAATATTTTTTTATAGACATTGGTTATGGCTGGTCAGAAAATGAACACTGGTTTCACATTTATTATTATTCTTAGCACTATAAGTTACTCATCAGACTCACTCACATAACCTCTTTACTATTGGAGGTAAGTATAAAGTAAGATCTTCAAATTATAGCACATATAACTAATCTTATTGTAGTTTGTATTGAAGACCTTTTTAGAGTGATGATTTACTGGACATTGTTTGTCTACTAAGGCTAGGAGATGCTTACCAATATTAATTTTAATGTTTAAAGAGAGGAAGGTAAGAACAAGATGATTTTATTAGTCCCTTTTCCTGGACTGTGAAAGCTGTGTATTGAGGGTGCATGAAAATTTCTTCCTAAAGATATTATAAATGTCTGCCAAATTAAAGGGATGTTTTATCAACACTCTCTTTAGAGGGGAAGGGGGCAGGGTGGAAATTCTATTTATATTGGTAATTAATTTTTTAAATACTATTGGTGATTAGTAGCAGTATTTATTGATATAAATGAGTTTTACATTAAGCTTATAAAAAGTTTTACATATGTTTATTTCTCAGTTAATTGCGACACCTAAGAACTTGACAATGTTAATATAGGTAGCTGCTGGTATTTTTAATCCTAAATTATTAGAAAAGCTTATAACATTTATTTTTCTAAAGAGATTTAAAGTTTGGCTACCACTATGATTTGATACTGCTAACTCATCATCTTTGTTCAAGCCATTGCAGGAGTCAGCAAATTTATTCTTTGATACAATTCTCATATATTAGCTTACTAGATTAAATATAGTTGCACTATCATATACGAGGGACGTTCAATAAGTAATGCCTCTAACCCACTTGCAGTTTGATCTAGCTGAAATTTTGCATGTGCAAAATCAAGAGGCGGAGCAAGATCAGCAAAGGCATCCTCCTCCTGCAGGACAACGCTCCGGTTCACAACTTGCGCGTCGCCAGATCAGAAGCACAGGCGTGCGGCTATGAACTCCTCCCCCATCCCCCCTATTCTCCTGACCTTGCACCCTCTGATTTACACCTTTTCCCAGCCATGAAGTTGCTTTTGAAAGGAAAGCATTTCCCAGATGATGCAGCCTTGATTTCTGAAGTCACTTCGTGGTTGGAGGATCAAGCTGGGTCTTCTACAAAAACGGTCTCCAGAGCTGCATCAAACGATGGGAGAAATGCGTAACTCTGGGTGGTTCCTATGTAGAAAAAGACTAATAACTGTGCCAACTTTCGTTGCTCTACTGCTATGGGAAGTGGGTCAGGGGCATTACTTATTGAACGCCCCTCCTATTCCCATACTGACATCAAATAAATCTGTGGGTTCTGACTTTTTGATCCTGGCTGAATCCATATCAAAAAGTAATGTCTTGGTGTGCATAATTATTTCTGAATTTATTTCATCTATGCTAGTGTATCTTCTGATGAATAAGATAATCCTATCCCAGAGAGATATAGATGTCAAATGGAAGAAATATATAATATTAAACTGAATAAATTTGGAACTAAATCTATTTCTAGTATTTTCAAACTGATAACTGTAATTTTTGTTAGTCCATTATACAATTATTATTGGTCCATTTTGAGGTCTAGATTTTTTTTCCAGTTGTTAATGTTGATTTTCAATTGGCTGCAGTTGCTTATCAATCCTAGTCCAATTTTTGCTGAGTTTATTAACCTAAATTTAAGATAATTAGTGAAGCCTACTTTGTAACTTTCCAAAGTGTGATAAGCTTCTTATTTAACTAGATGGTCGATCCTCTAATCTAATTTTTATTTTCTTTACCATTCATTTGACTTCCTCATTGAGGTCATAGCTTAGTCAATTAAGCAGTCTGTAATTAATAGTTATGTCATTAAGTAATAACTAACTATATTTATCAATGTCTACTTTATAGAGTTTATTGCTTTTATCAGAGAAAAGATGTAATAAAGATAGGTGATGGTAAGAAAAACTGGTGATGGTCAATAAACAGTAACAATGAGAAGGAAAGTGATGGCTTGCAATAAAATGAGGTGACGGTAGGGATTAAGGAAATCAAACAGAACCAATAACATCCCTTGTAATACAGGCATCATGACAAAAGCATATTTCTTTCATTTCCTTCTAGCCATTACAAATATTCCTTACTAAAGGGTTACATCTTGCTTTCATACTGCTTTGCACTGCATACACAAGCTATGAAAGCATCATAAAAATCTAATTTTTACCTATTACTATCAGCAGAGATAATAATTCCCTAAATGTTTTCTTTCAGACTATTCTTACACTAGCTGCTATGCTTTTGTGGAGGCACAATGGCCCAGTGGTTAGGGCAGTGGACTCGCGGTCATAGGATCGCGGTTTCGATTCCCAGACCGGGCGTTGTGAGTGTTTATTGAGCGAAAACACCTAAAGCTCCACAAGGCTCCGGCAGGGGATGGTGGTGATCCCTGCTGTACTCTTTCACCACAACTTTCTCTCACTCTTACTTCCTGTTTCTGTTGTACCTGTATTTCAAGGGGCCGGCCTTGTCACTCTCTGCGTCACGCTGAATATCCCCGAGAACTACGTTAAGAGTACACGTGTCTGTGGAGTGCTCAGCCACTTACACGTTAATTTCACGAGCAGGCTGCTCCGTTGATTCGGATCAACCGGAACCCTCGTCGTCGTAACCGACGGAGTGCTTCCATGCTTTTGAAACACTGCTAATTAGATCACCTGGACTATAGAAACTGTTAGCTACTTCTAGGAAGGCTTCTGTGCAGTTGAAGGCATTTATTTTGCATACACCTATATGTGTGTGTGTGTGTGCATGCACGTGTGTGCATGTGCGTATGTGTGTGAGTGAGTGATGCACAAGCATAGCTGTGTGGTTAAGCAGTTCTCTTCCTAACTGCATGGTTTGGGATTCAGTCCTATTGCATGTAACCCTGGGTAAGTGTCTTCTACTATAGTTCCAGTCAGACCAATGCTTTATAGGTGAATTTCTTGGATGGAAGCTCTTCAGAAGCCCATGAAAACAGACATTGAATGATAATGATGATGAGATGATGATGATGTTGATATCTTCCAGCTTGCCAGCTCTGGTCAAACTGTCCAACCCATGCCAGCATGGACAATGGACATTAAATGACAATGATGATGATGATAATGATAATGATGATATATATATATATATCACGTGATCACGTGACTGACCAGACCATCAGATGTTGTTACACATCGCTGGTCACAATGCATTCGCCTAAGCGAACAGGCCAACAGAAGAAAGAGTGGGGAAAGAGTACAGCAGGGATCACCACCTCCTGCCGGAGCCTTGTGGAGCTTTTAGGTGTTTTCACTCAATAAACACTCACAACGCCCGGTCTGGGAATCGAAACCGCGATCCTAAGACCGCGAGTCCGCTGCCCTAACCACTGGGCCATTGCGCCTCCACACACACCACACACACACACACACACACATATATATAAATGTGTATTTATATATATATATATATATATATATATATATATATATATATATACAAGATAAGAAAATGGAGAAATACATCTAAATCAAATATCAATTGTGGTTTAATAAAGTATGTGATTGAGTATTATCTGGTAATTGATATTTGATTTAGATGTATTTCTCCATTTTCTTATCTTGTATTAGTAATTTATGGTAAATCATTTTACCTTTGCCCATATAATACAGTAAATGAATTGATTGCATCGCAATCATTAACATTTATGTATTAACTTTGTTGGGTACTTCACTAGCAGTATATTGGATATATGTTATCCCATAGAGGGTTGCATTTACAACCCCTATCTCAATTTGTATATATATATATATATATGTTTACGAAATTAAATAAATATCAAAAGACCACAAAATTATGCAAAGAACTTCATGTGCATACAGCAGATTCTGCTTTAAGGTGCTGCACAAACACTCAGCTCTGGGTGCACTGCAGCTTATAGCAGGAGCAGTTGTATTCACATGAAGTTCATTGCATAATTTCCTGGTCCTTTTGTCATATATTTAGTTTCATATTTACACTCTGTACTCCACTAATGCTCTGTTCTGAACCTTATGATTATTGAGTTCTAACACTAGGTTATTATTAGTATTACTATGCCTAAGTGGAACATTTATATATCTTTATATATAAAAGAGAAGTTGTGTGTCTGTCTCCTACGATTTAGATTCCTAACTACTCCCACATTTTGCGGTGCAGTTTAACCAAAAGTGGGTATCTGATAGTCGTGATTCATATCGAGCCCTTCTGGGTATTAGCACACATCTACGATGAGTCTACGATTTTAAAAACAATTTACCATCATTTTTTTTCCATTTTAATGCATTTTTTCGCTATTATATAAGGGAAGTAACTCTCCAAAAATGTCTATGATGAGTCAACGATTAAAAAAAAATTTACCATAATTTTTTTTCCATTTTTAATGCATTTTTTTGCTATTTTTTGGCTATAACTCTCTAAAAATGCTTATATAGTTATTTCCCTTACAAACCCGAGCAACGCCGGGCGATACTGCTAGTATACCATAAAAATCCATGTAATTTATGCACTTCTTATTTTTGCAAAAACAAAAATAAACTTTAGGGGATGCGTAAATTACATGAGCAGATAGTTTCCAGAATTTCTTTAGAAATCTTTTTGGCTGAAAAATGACGTACAAATGTAAACATTCATACCGGAAGTTGACTCATTTAATGTCAGAATAGGTTTTTATAGAAAAAATACAATGAAGTTGACTTTTATTTATGCTGGACGGTATAATGCTTACTTTTTCAGTATAAATTTACTAAAACCATTACATGGTCAACTACTTTTTGAAGTTTGATGTTCATGTTGGTAATAACGGTCTGGGCCATATTTTACATTGCTTGGAGTGTCTACCTATCACAATGGAGCCCAGCAATTTCCTTAAATAGATCAGTTTTTCTCTGCTTAAGAAGTCTAGCTTGCGTTTGCCTCCAGGAAGTTATTGCTCACTTTCTCCACATTAGGACAATGAAATTCATCACTGCTGCCATTGGTGCTACCAGCTCTTACTGCATCTAATACTGATGACAACATCATAATTCATCCCGGTGCATGTAAAATCACTAAGTGAATATGACTTAGTGTTCCTACAGAAACCTTCATTTACCTTATACAATGTTTAATGTCATTTCACATTCACGTTGAATTACGCAGCAATCTTATGTTCTCTTCATAGAACACTTGTAATGTATGTATTACCAGTTCTTTTGGTATAGTAGATTTTTGCTAGGCAGATAGAAAAAAAAAAAAAAGGACAGGTTATTCATGGCCCTCTTTCTTCAGTCAAGTTACTAGATGTCCTTACAGTTTCAGGCAGTTACACTTAAGACTGTTTGATCTGGTTACCCCTCCCAAAAATCTAAGCCAAGAGCATTAAATTTTTTGAAAGAAAGCTAGCAAATATGTACAACAACAAAGACAAAAATGGAGAACATGGTACACAATTACAAATTTAAAAGGGGCACTCTATTCGTTATGACAATAAGGGTCCCAGCTGTTATGATCAATGGAACAGCTTGCTCATGAAATTAATGTGCAAATGGCTGAGCACTCCACACACATGTGTATCCCTTAACGTAGTTCTCTGGGAGATTCAACATGACACAGAGTGTGACAAGACTGACCCTTTGAAATACAGGTACTACTCATTTTTACCAGCTGAGTGGACTGGAACAACATGAAATAAAGTGTCTTGCTCAAGGATACAACGTGTTGCTGGGAATTGAACACACAACCTTATGACTGTGAGCCAAATGCCCTAACCACCAAGCCACGTGCCTTCACAATTACAAATACAAACACCAAGAATATAACAACAGGTGTCTTTTGACTGAGGACAAATCAAATTGAGCTGGCATGTATAAAGAGAAAACCTCAAGGCAGGAACATAAGAGATGGACATAAGAGGTGTTGATAGTCGGCAGTCAGGCCAAGAAAGAAAGATCATGGCTGGCAGTATATATATATATGTGCGTGTGAATTTCTTCACACACAACATGGACCAAATTTCTTCTTAAGAAAAAATATATATTCAAATAAATTAAACACATAAAAAGCACCATCTGTTTGTGTCCGTTGCCAGCCTCGCCAGGCCCCCGTGCCGGTGGCACGTAAAAGCACCATCTGTTCGTGGCCGTTTGCCAGCACCGTCTGGCACCTGTGCGGGTGGCACGTAAAAAGTACCCACTACACTCACGGAGTGGTTGGCATTAGGAAGGGCATCCAGCCGTAGAAACACTGCCAGATCAGACTGGGCCTGATGCAGCCTTCTGGCTTCACAGACCCCAGTTGAACCGTCCAACCCATGCTAGCATGGAAAACGGACGCTAAATGATGATGATGATCATGATGATCATGAATAGCATTAGCAAAACCGGTCGATATATTAAAAATTATATTAAAACTATGTAAGTGTGCTTATTTTCCTTTTTTAATTTCTTATATATATATATAATATATATATATATATATATAATATATATATATATATATATATATATATATAATATATATATATATATTTATGTATGTATATATATATACATATATATATATACATATATTTATATATATATACATGGTTGGAAAGTAAGCTTCTCAACCATACAACCACACTGTCTGTACTAATATGTTTCATATTTGTGCTCATGTGACTCAGTTTTGATGCATTGCAACAATTCTCAAGATAACAGCAACATCAGCCAATGTTACTCAGCTGATCAAGGATGCCATGCAGTGGAGCTTCGTCGCCACAAATTTCTATGTTGTTAAATTGTTCAAGGCAAATGTAATTATTAAATGCTCTTTATTATGTAGACATTTGGTTATTTCCTTAATAGCAATATAACCATTTTTTTAATGCTGTTAATGATCTCAAAAATTAAAAGCTAAGATTTTAACATTCTATTCAGTTTACTAGCTCATATTTAGCTGCTTGGGCCAAGTATAACATTCATATAAGTTAAAATATCAAAGTCAAACTTCATATCAAGAGAATGCATCTCTTTGATAATAATGTAGTACTTGTTGTTATCGTCTGTCCATGTCTTATTCTTAGCAGCTTATCACTTTCCTATTAATTGTACCAATGTAAAAGTTTACAATTAAACTTTTAATTTAAATTAAGTACAACCAAATCAATAAAACTTTGTATTTAACATAGCCTAACCGAATTTTGGAAAATTATTCATTTTCATCTGTTGCTTTCTGACTAATTTAAATCAATAATAATTTATAGATATTGATTGAACTGAGGCTTAACAGAAATTTTTCAGCTATAATATTCTTTTACTTGTTTCAGTCATTTGACCATGGCCTTGCTGGAGCACTGCCTTAAAGGATTTTTCTTTTCTCAAAGCAATTGATCCCAGGACTTATTCTTTGTAAGCCTAATACTTATTCTTTCAGTCTCTTTTGCTGAACTGCTAGGTTACAGTGACATAAACACACCAACATTGGTTGTCAAGTGATGATGGTGGCAACGAACACAGACACAAAGAGATACATATATATATATACATATATATTTACATACAACGGGTTTCTTTCAGTTTCTGTCTACCAAATCCACTCAGAAGTCTTTGGTTAGCCCAAGGCTATAGTAGAAGACACTTGCCCAAGGTGTCACACAGTGGGACTGAACCCAGAACTATGTGGTTGGGAAGCAAGCTTCTTACCACATACCCATGCCTATAAACAAAAGTATTTACATCCTCATAACTTAGCAAAAGAAACTGATAGCATAGTTATCAGGCTTAAAAAAACAAAAGTACCAGGGTTAATTCTTTCAACTGAAATTCCTTAAGGCATGGCTGCAGTCTAGAATCTGAAACAAGTAAAAGAGATGAAGCTTGGCAACAAGAAAGGTATCTAGCTTTAAAATCCTGCACCCAAATCAATCACCTTTAAAATCTTGCCCCAAAATCAATCACCTTTAAAATCCTGCCCCCAAATCAATCACCTCTAAAATCCTGCCCCAAAATCAATCGCCATGCATGCTATGCTAATATAAAAGAAAGGGACATTAAATAGAATGAACATATGATAATGATATTGATCGCATATAAATAGTTATGCTATAGCTATATTCCTTTTCCAGATTTTTACAATAGAGCTACCATAGGATATTGATAAGTTTTTCACAAAAAAATAATTATTGCTGTGTTATAATTTTTTTAATGTTTAATTAAATTAAACATTGAAATATTGGTTTCAAATTTTGGGACAAAGCCAACAATTTCAGGGGAGGGGTTTAGTATTTATTTTATTGAACCCAAAAGGATGAAAGGCAAAGTCAACCTCAGTAGAATTTGAACTTAGAACATAAGGACAGATGAAAGGCTGCTAAGTATTTTGTCAGTGTACTAATGATTCTGTCATCTCATCACTTTAAATTAAATATGAAATTTTATTATATATTATTGATGACGTGGAAGCGCAATGGCCCAGTGATTGGGGCAGCGGACTTGTGGTTCGAGGATCGCGGTTTCAATTTCCAGACCAGGTATTGTGTGTGTTTCTTGAGCAAAAACACCTGAAATGCTCTATGAGGTTCCAGCAGGGGGTTGTGGCGACCCCTGTTGTACTCTTTTGCCCCCAACTTTCTTTCATTCTTCCTTCCTGTTTCTTGAGTAATGCTGCGATGGACTGGCGTCCCATCCAGCTGGGTGGAACACATACGCCATAGAAACTGGGAAACTGGACCCATGAGCCTGGCTAGGCTTAAAAAGGGCGCATAAATGAATTTTAAAAAAAATTATTGATGACAGAGAACCAATATATTGCTGTACTTGAAAAGACCAGCCTACCACAACAGACTTGAGATCCTAAAACCTAGGTACCATGTAAAAAGTATTTGGGTTGGTGCTAATGTCATGTAAAAGCACTGGTGCTGATGCCACATGAAAAGCAATGGTGATGGTGCCTCATAAAAAAACACTCAGTACAATGTTTGGAGTGGTTAGTATCAAGAAGGGCATCCAGCCATGGAAACCATGCCACAACAGACTATGGAACCTGGTGCAGCTCCTTGCCTTGCTAGCTTCTGTCAAGCCATCCAACCCATGTCAGCATGGAAAACAGATGTTAAGTGTTGATGATTATTAAATTATTAAGTTGAATATCAAATTAATATGAAAGCTTATATCTACAAAAAATTAGGACTAGTGCCAAGGAAACATCATTACACCTCCTCTCACTTACACATGAGCAACATGCATTCTAAACTCTTCTAATCATTTCAAATGCTCGACTACAATGTTACTGAAAATCTTTTCTGACAAGCACACATCCTTAATATAGCAAAGCCTGATTCTCAAAGACTGGCTCTTCTTTTCAAAACCAGAAAATACTTAATCCCCTCTTCAACAACTATAAATATTCTATAAAGCTCAGATGAAAACCCCAATGCATTATTGCTTAGGATGGTACTATTGCTACACACAGACATCTGAGACTACATACTGAGAAAAAGCACCCAACTGACTGCAATGAAATTATTTGCCAATGTGCTCCAACCTCTGGCCTGCAGATGTCCAGTCTTCTTTGTCTGCCCCTTCTAATGCTATGGCTTCTGACTCTTGCAACTGGCTGATCTCATGTCATCTTTACTCAAAGCGCTCTTGACTCAGTCATCTCTCCTCTTCCCATCACTCACACTGTGTCAAGTAACCAGGCTTCATTCCAACCACTACTGCCAAGATTTTCCCCCATAAAACATCAGCAGTTTCTTTCCTGTAGTCCTCAGTGTGCATGTGTGTGTGTGCATGCACGCACATGTGTGTGTATGCATGTGTGTGTTTGTATGTATATATGTATGTATGAATGTATGAGTATACATGCACACACACATAATTCCAGAGAATAATACAAGTATCAGAGAGCACAGACAAAGCAATTGCTGATCTGACTTCATCTTGGGCCGCCGTCTTGAAGTCAAATAAAAGGAGAGATTGTGTTATCACTGATAAAGTACAGTATCATCAGAGCCATCTAAGCAACATTGTTAACAAATAGTGTGTCATATAGCCAGATGGAGATGATGTTTCCTGGGGCTAAATAACAGTAATATTCATTCTAAAACAAGACTTCCACGTTATATTGGCAAATATTCTTTACTCTAGAGTTTTGTTACTGAATGTCTCTTATTGAGAGATTTACAAATAGAAATTTTCTATTGTTAAGAGTCTTGTTAATTCTCATCACAAACAGTGAACTGAGGTGTAATAATTGGCAAGGAATCTAGAAACAAAATAATAACAGCTTACATACATACATGCATGCATACATACATACATAAAAGGAGCACTCCTTTTACGACGAAGAGGGTCCCAGCTTATACAATCAACGGAACAGTCTGCTCGTGAAATTAATGTGCAAGTGACTGAGCACTCCACAGACACACGTACCTGTAATGTAGTTCTCAGGGAGATTCAGCGTGACACCAAGTGTGACAAGGTCGGCTCTTTGAAATACAGGTACAACTCATTTTTGCCAGCTGAGTGGATTGGAGCAACGTGAAATAAAGTGTCTTGCTCAAGGACACAATGCGTCGCCAGGAATCGAACTCACAACCTTACACTCGTGAGCCGAATGCTCTAACCACTAAGCCACATGCCTTCACACCTACATACATACATACGTATGTACGTAAGTACCTACACAAACACACACACATGTGCACACATGTACATACATACACACATAAACATGTACATACAAACAGACACAGCTGCCATTGACCTAGCTGAACATTTCAGATTTGAGAGCCAGAGAGAAAGAGGGCTGTATCAATACTAGGCTGGTGCTAATTTTCTAGCTGAGTGAACTAGGGCAACATGAAATGATCAGCCTTGCTTAGGGACATAAAGTGCCATCTGATTTTGGGAAAGAAATCCATGTCCTTGTTATCATCTAGGCCATTCATACATGCTAATTTCTCATTTCAGAAATTCAGATAAGCCTTAATATAAGGACTCAATCAAAAATTTGCTATAGAACCCTAATTGTATCATATGATATCTACATATAACTCACGTGTTTTACAAATAATTTGTCAGTCACTTATCACTATCAAGATAGATTATTCTACTAACAGCCATCCTTACAAGGTGTTACACATGAATTCATTGTTTGCAATGAGAATTAACAAGATTGTTATCAATGTTGCCTAGATGGCCCTGATGATACTGTATTTTGTTTGTGATAATATTAGGTTGTTTCACACAAAATGTCATATTTGAAAGGTGACAATAAAATGTTTCAGAAGTGTTAGAGAACTGATTTATCAAAGTATGATCCATGTTCATTTATGACTTTTACCCAACGTTTGTCTATGTCATATATTCTATCTTCAAAAAAAAAAAATTCGTCTTTTGCTGTGATGAACTGTCTGAATGCTTCAATTACCTCTTCTCTATTTAAGAATGTTTTATTGCTTATGAAAAGCTCAAAATACTTAAATAAGTGATGATCAGTTGGAGAGATATTAGGGGATTAGGGAGGATGTTGCAAAATCTCAGGCTTTGCAACTTTTGGACCATAACTTGAGAAGAGCGAGGACATACATTGTCGTGGAGCAAAACTGGGCCGTCTCTATTCACTAGTCTGGGTCGCTTCTTTTTCAAATTCTCATGCATACAATTAGTTCCCTGGCAATACGATGTTGCTGCTACTGTTTTTACTTGTTGCAAAAATGAATAATGAATAGCTTTCTTTGCAGACCACCATGCAGTGACTACAAACTTTTTAAGGTACAATGGTGAGTTTGGGTGGTGTTTAGGAGACTCTCCTGCATCTAATTATTGTCCTGTTCTCCCACTTTTGTCAAAGAGTATCCATTTCTCACCACAAGTAATGATTTGATGCACAAAGGATCTTTTTCCAGTTGAGAAAGCAATAAGGAGCACACTTCAAGACATCTGTTTTTTTTTTTTAATCTTGTTCAGTTGATGTGGGACAAACCTATCCGTTTTCTTAACTTTTCCAATTTTTTTACAGGTGTCCAAAAACAGTTGTGTGAGATGTTTGGAGTTCTGATGAAAGTTTTTGAATGTTTGTTTTTGGATTTTGTTCAACCAACGCACTTAATCCATCATGTCGAATAAATGATTTTGGCCTATCCCTTAGTTTATTTTCAAGGCTATCATCTGAATGAGAGCTATGGAACCATCTCTGAACAGTTCTGATGTCAACAAAACCATTACCAAAGCCCACTTGATATTCTGTAGAGCTTCTGCGGCAGAGTGACCCAGTTTGTATTCATACAAGAAAATCACTCAACATAGTTTGGTTGTTATCATTTTCATAGGGTCTGTGGGTACGAATTTTTTATACCAATATTGTTGGAAAAGAAAAAGAGACAGATTAAATGCAAGGTATACGTAATTGGGTTTTTAAATGACTGAAATAACAAGTAATTAAAAATGCGACATTTCATTTGAAACAACCTAATACAATCCCACTTTTTATTGATTTCAAGATGTTGACCCAGGATGAAGTCAGAAGATTTAGTTTCCATGGTTTTCAAATCTTACTGTGTATTTTTTTACTGTTTTTACTTTTGTTAATTTGGTCCATTTACTCAAGTCTTCTGTACCCTTTAAGTTTTATCTTCATCTACAATTACTGGTGAGAAGGACAATTTCTCTAGTGCTGATGTCATGAAAAACATACCCAGTACACTCTGTAAAGTGGTTGTGAGGTATTTTTAATCCTGTTTTGTGGAGGATTGTTCACCTTCTGCACTGTTGGTACTAAGAGAAAATACACCCAGTATGTTTTGTAAAGGAGTTTCCGATAAGAAAGGTATCCAGCCATATAAACTAAGCCAAATGACACATAACAAGCAGCAGTCTATGAGAGTAGTGGCTCCCCTTAACAGATAATTTGGATAGTATATGACCCATTCAATCTACACCATCATGGAAAGCAGATATAAGCAGGCATAAAATGATGATGATGATGATGATGATGATGAAGACAATGACAATGATGATGATGGTGGCGGTGGCAGTGGTGGTGTTGTTGAGGGTGGTAGTGGTGGTGTTGCTGAGGGTGGTAGTGGTGGTGTTGTTGAGGGTAGTAGTGGTGGTGTTCATGATGATGAGGATAGTTATGATGACTGTGCTTCATAGCCACACCCGTATTTGTAAATTGTGTTATTAACAATTTCACTACCAAAATATATGAACTTTAAGATAGATTCTCTTAACCATTCACAGAAGAATGTTACATATGTTTTTTTTGGTCTTTGAATTTACTGCCTAACCTAATTTTAAATTTGCTGTCTGTTACATTTATGTTACACCTTTGACAAATATAGTCATCTAAGTACAGGGTTTGTATGAAATAGCTATGAGTTACATAATCTTTGTTACCACACATGCACACACAAACACACATGCAAGCACCTATGTCCACACACATACATATTTTCTTTGCTGTTATGAATGATTAATGCACGATATTTTCCAAGGACTTAATATCACTTTTTGTCTCCAGCACAAGGCCATTGATTGTGGATGATTATATTGCCTCTAGTACAATGGTTCTCAACTATTTTTTTTTTTACTTAAGGACCGCTTTGATTCCTGTTTTATTTGGGTGGACCCTCATAGCCATTCAAAGTGGTCAAAATTTTTATTATGTTTTTATAATTAAATATTATTTGGAATTGTATCAAAAATTATTAAAATATTTTGTGTATTGTGGAAGTAAAACCAATCTACTGCACATAAATTTTAACAAAAATAACCCTTATATGGACCCCAGTTGAGAACCACTATTCTAGTATATAACTCTTTTACTTGCTTCAGTCATTTGACTGTGGCCATGCTGGAGCACCACCTTTAGTCGAGCAAATTGACCCCAGGACTTATTCTTTGTAAGCCTAGTACTTATTCTATCGGTATCTTTTGCTGAACCGCTAAGTTACGGGGATGTAAACACACCAGCATCGGTTGTCAAGCAATGTTGGGGACACAAACACAGACACACAAACACAGACACACACACACACGCACACACACACACACACACACACACACACACACACACATATACGACGGGTTTCTTTCAGTTTCCGTCTACCAAATCCACTCACAAGGCTTTGGTTGGCCTGAGGCTATAGTAGAAGACACTTGCCCAAGGTGCCACACAGTGGGACTGAACCCAGAACTATGTGGTTGGGAAGCAAGCTTCTTTATTTCATTACATTTGCCATAAAGGCAGTACATAGAGTAAAGAACCCGGAACCATGTGGTTGATAAGCAAGCTACTTTCCACACACCCACTCCTGTGCCTGGTGATTTATTTCATTTAATCTATTGAAGGATTAATGACAAAGTTGAATCCAATGGGATTTGAACTTGGAATGTACAGCAAACTGATTTAATACAAGGCATTTTGTTCAATACACTATTACCACTGATGCTAGATGTTGTTCAATAATGAAACACTAACAACTCTGCCACATATTTAACTTTAAGTGTTTATGTTGGATTATACTGGCAGATGTCAGCTCAAATAATGACCAATCCTTGGAATCTGTGAGTGATGAAAAAACAAACACATACACACATATGTGCATACATATGCATAAACATAAAGGAAAACTACAGCTGTTACCTGCAAGTGAGTATGGATTGATTACATGTATCCTGTTTTAGCTAATTGTTGTAGGTGTTTATGTTGTCACAAGTAGCCACCCTCTTGAACTCTATCTCTTGATTCTGTGAAAAATCTGTAATGTGGCAGATGGAGGGATTGTGAGCTACTACCAGCACTAGGCTAGTGCTTATTTTTCATATGAGTGGAATGAAGTGTCTTGCTCAAGGACATGACATGCTGTCTAGGATGGGAAGAGAAACCACAACCTCAAGATTGTGAGTTCAATACCCTAACCATTACATCATGTATCTTCACTAAATATGAACATACATATATGATGTTTGTGTATGAGTGCATGTATGTATGTGTGCTTGTATATATGTGTGTGTATGTGTTTACACGTGTATGTGTGTTTACTTGTATGTGTACATGTGTATGTGTATATGTATTTCTGTATGTGTGTATGTGTACATGTATATGTGTGTGTGTGTATGTGTGTACATGTATGTGTGTGTATGTTTGTGTGTGTGTGTGTGTATGTGTATGAAGCATGGTCAAATGATAAGAAAGTTCACATCTCAATCACAGGGTCTTGGTTTTTCATCCCACTATGGGGCATATTTAGTAAGCAGTATTTACCATAACATAAGATTCACCTATGTCTTAGTGAAATTGGGCAAATGGAAAGAATGATGAAGCCTATCAGTTGGATTATGCCTGAAATTTGCTTTGTTACATGTTGTGTCATGCTCATTATATCTGAAGATTACATTTAGCTTACACTTGTCTGTAGAATACTCAATTCCAGCACATAGCTAACTCTATCCACCAAAGTATCAAGTTAACAATAGACTCCCAGTCTTTCATACTGAACTTTGGTTGGAGACTGTGAGCAACAGAGTTTAGCTCCATTACTCCTATGACATGAAACTCATAGCTTCTAAATACGTTGTTTACAAGAATTCAACCTTGTCACACAATATGAAAATGAGTATTCTAATAGCAGACTTAGTTAGGATAATGAATAATGTGTCCCCGCTATGCAAACCCAGTGAAACAAAGAAACATACACAGAACTTCATGTACCACATGCAATTCTCTGGATATGACCAGAAAGATAGGATTCAAGTATACAGGGGAGCTAGAAAGAAATTAGATGACATCATATGTAATGATGCAAGTGTTACCCACCCTAGATATTGAAGTAAAGATTAGAATAGTATGCAGAGAATTTGTGACAAAGCAAACAGATGAATACATGGTACAAAGCTGATAAATATCAAAGTGTGATGTTTGTAGAGGCCACATCACATGGGGAATTAGCCGATAGATTTGGGAAGGCTCTGAAGGATACTGAACTGAATGTTAAGATCGTTTGAGCTCCATCAGATCACAATTATGTAGGGCATACCTCTTCAAAAATACCACATGCACTTGTAGTGATGCCAGGTTTTAGACGCCATTTTGGGATGTCCATCTGCGCATGTGCAATGTTTGGTGTCTTCTGGTGGGCCGCTGGAAGCCCCTGATGTGCATGCGCAGTAATCATGAGCAGTTAGCCTTTCCCACAATTCCAAGCCTCTTGGCTCTTGGTGGTCGATGAATTAAGATGTGTCCCGACAAGGCTCTGAGCGAAGGGGTGAACCAGACTTGAAGGGCAAACCAGACTTGAAGGGCAAACCAGACTCAAAAGGCAAACCAGACTCGAAGGGTAAACCAGACTCGAAGGGCGAACCAGACTCGAAGGGCAAACCAGACTCGAAGGGTGAACCAAACTCGAAGGGTGAACCAGACTCAAAGGGCGAACCAAACTCGAAGGGCAAACCAGACTCCACGGGCAGTGAAGACTGTTTTAACGATGGTGATTTAATCCGACTCTGCTGCCTTCCTAACCCAGGTGTTCATGCTACCGATGAGCAGTGATGAAGTATATTCTTCTGTGAAATAATAAATTATTATTGTTATTTGTTCAGCTATTCGTGTTCCTGCCATTTTATTCCTTTCTACAACATTGTAGGGAAATGTGTGAAGCACCCTACAAGTACAGATATCCCACAGAGATAGATAAAAAAAAATCCTACACACTAATGAGCAATGTGTGTATGTAACTTTAACCCCAGTATTAACTGTAAGACTAGGAATGTAGTCTACAGCAAAAAGGTGCATGAAGGAGTTTGTATGGCATCCATACTCTATCAACATGCCAAAGACCTATTTCTTTACTACCCACAAGGGGTAGTAAGTCGGTGTCGGCAGAATTTGAACTCAGAACGTAGCGGCAGACGAAATACCGCTAGGCATTTCGCCCGGCGTGCTAACGTTTCTGCCAGCTCACCACCGACCAACATGGTGGCACACTTGGCTGAATTGACATCTTCATTTTTTCCAAACACCCAAAGACAAGAGCACATTCGCATGAATGAAACATTACCCACATAGGAGGTAGGGATACCTCAGTGCCACAGATGCCACCTGCACAGTGCACATACATAAGTACATTCATAAGTCATCAGTCAAGAAGGTAAATAGGTAGATTAATAGGTATTTTTTTTTGGTAGTTAGGTTAGTTACATGGATTGTGAGTTATTTAGTTAATTATGTAGGTAGATAAATGGGGAGATAAGTAAGTAAATAGGTATGTAGGCATGTGTGTAGGTAGGTAGTTGTAGATACTATGGACAGACATGCACATACACACTTACAAAAGCACACACACACATATACACTCACGCACAAGGAAATAGAAACATACGACCATACACACACATGCACATACACTCAAGCATAATTAAAGCACACTGGCACACACATATATGCACATGTATACCATGCATACACACGCACATGCACACACCATGTATATACACATACATACATAGATGCACAGGAACATATATATATATATATACACACAAGGCATACACATACCACACATACTTACACAGACATATAGAGGCACACATGCACACACAACAGGCACATGTGCATATACATACACACAGATGCACACATGCACAGATGCACATATACATAGATGCACACATGTGCAGATGCACACATGTGCAGATGCACACTCACTGATGCACAGATGCACAGATGCATAGATGCACACACACATAGATGCACACATGCATATATGTACACACACATAGATGCACACATGCACAGATGCATACATGCATATATGCATACATGCATAGATGCACACATGCATAGATGCACACATGCACATATGCACACATGCACAGATACACGCATATATGCACATGGAAGCAGAGGTAGACACACACACACAGATGCATGCACAGAAGCACGCATGCACTCACACAGAATTAGAAGTACGCACACACAAACACACAGAAGTAAAAGTTGCAAATAGCAAACGAAAGAGCTTCCACAGAAAAAACAAACAAAAATGATACAAATGACTTACTGTTTAAGGAAGTTAAGCAAACAACTGCTTAGTTGAATATTCAATCAACTGTGTGCTAAATGGGAGGGTCACCTTTTCCATAGCCAAATGGAACAAAACCCTGTGGCATTGGGACTTGTCAGTGAACCATTTCTTGGTACAAGGATGATAATATCAAAGAGTGATGTTTGTAGAGGCCACACCACATGGGGAATTAGCCCATAGATTTAGGAAGGCTCTGAAGAATACTGATTAACCCTTTTGTTACCATCCTGGCTGAAACCGGCTCTGGCTCTGAGTACAAATGTCTTGTTTAAATAAGTTTTGAATTAAAATCTTCCACCAAACCTTAGTCACAATTTATGTTCCTAACACTAGCTTAATAATGACTAATTTATTTTACTAAATTTTTTGTTATATTCAAAGTGAAAGATATACAGAGCATCTCAAAATAAATACAGTAATGAAAGGGTTAAGATTGTTTGAGAAACCGGGGAGCTCTATCAGATCACAATTATGTAGGGCATACCCCTTCTAAAATACCACATGCACTAATGGGAACTGTGTGGTATGTAACTTTAATTCCAGTCTTGAGATGCTTGGAGGGAGATGAACTGCTAAAAGTGAAGGACTTGCCATTGTTGGCAGCTGACCTCATCGAGGAGTCAGGTGATGCTCGTGAGGGCACTTGGCTTTTCCAATACCTTAATCTTACCATCGCCATCACTTGTGGTAATACTGCAAGCATGCTGGTTTGCTTTAGTAGGTTCTGTTGAACCTTGTGGTGTGTGACCAATTAAAGCATTTGGTGCAGTATTGGTGCTTCTTTTTCTCTCCCCTTTTTCTTTTCTTTTTCTCCTTTTCTTTCTTTTCTTTGTCTTTCTTTTGTAAAAACTTATATCATGGAAGAATCATGACTATTGTATGGGATTTGTATTTTATAAAGGAGTGGAATTGAACCAGTGTGTATGTGTTAATAATATTGGCGTAATGACACTCCCTAGACACAACAAAATATAAATACAAATATATATATATATAATATATATATATATATATATATATATATATATATATATAATATATATATATATATATATATATATATATATATGTATGTATCAAAAGAAAAACAGGATGCAAAGGATTTTGCGGTACATATGTTTCGGGCTTTATTGAACAACTTATATCAATGCATAATTGATACAACAGGTAGATCAAAAGCCTTCTTCAGCCGCATACAATTACCACACCAAAGACATGTATCACATTATAGCAGGTTTGAGAAAAAGTTTGGGAAAAAACCGAGTTTCGTTGGGAAAGTAAATCCTCATAGGCGTAAATGGCATTGCAAGACTCCAAAATAAATCGGCCATACTGTTTTATCACTCGATAAAGAATGAAGGAATTGGATGTTGAAAGAAAGGGGGAAGGAGGGGAAGGTGTTGAAGCTTTAATGAAGTTGGGATCACAAAAAAGAGAAAATATATGTATAAATTTAAACATAATTATAAAGGATAATAATAAATATAAAATATAATAAAAAAAGTAAAGATGTAAAAAAATAAGGCCTGGCAGGTATAGGGTCATAAATTCTAGAAATATATTGTGAAAGTGTAAAAGGTACAAAAAATAAAGGGTAAAAGATAAAAAATAAAATAAAGATAAAATAAAAAATAGAAAGCGAAGAATAAAGACGAAAAATAAAAGAATAAAAAGGATAAAAAAGTAAATTAATAAAAAGGTGAACATAAAGATAAAGTAAGATAAAAATAAAGAGATACAGAAGAATACATGGCAGTTAGAGATGATGGGTTAAAGTTTTGATGCATGGTGGGTGTCGTAAATTATTTTTAATTATCTGGCGGGGGGGGGAGCGATATAGTAGTGGGCGAATGGTCATTCTAAGCTACATGCTCTAAGTGTAATAAGTCTGTATGTACATGTGTGTCTATATACTTGTCTACTTTCACATATAAAAGCGGCTGGGGCTAGTCTGGGAGTCAGTGTTATTATCAATCAACATATACATATATATATATATATACACACACATGTGTATATATATATATATATATATATATATATATATATATATATATACACACACACATACACATATATATATATACATACACATACACACACAAATCCACACATATATATATCTATATCTATATATATATATATATTTATATATATACACATATACACATATATATACACATGCACATAGACATATATATATATATACACACATACACACAAAGAAAAAACGTACATACACCTACATACAAATACCTACGCATGCCCGCACATGTGCATACACACACACACACACACACATACACATAAGTAAGTATATACATATATATATATATATTTACGCACACACACACACCTAAACATATATATATATATACACACACACATATATATATATATCTACACACACATACACACAAATATATACACACACACACATATATATATATAATATATATATATATATATATAATATATATTATATATATAATATATATATATATATATATATATATATATATATATGCATATACACATATATATATACACATACATATACAGGCATACATATACACATACATATACATTCACATGCATACACCCACATGTATGCGTCCGTACATGTTCACCCACGTTCATGCATACACACACCTGCATACATATGCATACATACATACGTATGCACATGTGCATATGTGCATATAAGTACATAAAAACAAACACACCCAAATGCATAAACATACACATATGCACATATACACCCACGTGCACAGAAACCTGTACATCCATTCACATGCATATACACCCATGCATATGTATCCCTATGCACTCGTACAAAAAGGTACAAAAAAAAATATATATATATTTATATATATATATACCATAAATTAATAATACAAAATAAGAAAATGGAGTGGATATATGTTATCCCATAGAGGGTTGAATTTGCAACCCCTATCTCAATTTATATATATATATATATATATATATATTATATATA
>NC_042999.1:36759999-36792499 GCF_006345805.1 Octopus sinensis | reverse complement strand
ATACCTAGACGACTGCTTCATAATCTGGACAGAATCTCTAAATACTCTGGAAGAGTTTAATATCCCCCTGAACAACCTACACCCATCTCTCCAATTTACAAAGGAGATGAGTAGTACCAAATTACCATTCCTGGATATAATGGTAATTAAAAAAGACACCACCATCACCACAGATATATACTATAAACACACAGACACACATCAATACCTAAATTTTATGTCGTGCCATCCACCACATACAAAACGTAACATCCCATACTGCCTAGCCAGAAGAATTTGTACCATTGTAGAAGATGCAAATATCAGGAACTAACGCCTAATAGAACTAAGAGAATTTTTGCTCAAACAAAAATACCCATCTCTACTTATAGAAAATGGCATACAGCGGGCTATAAAAATACCCATACAACAACTTAGGACAACCCAAGGAAGAGGAAATCAAGAACAAGTCATACCATTCATAGTGACACACAACCCATGTCACCAGAATATCTTCAACATTGCCAAAGCAAACCTACCAATCATTGCCCAAAGTAATGAATTAAAAGACATAATCACGGATCGAGCTATGGTGCTTAGTAAAAGACAGCCTAAAAACTTGAAAACATTACTAACAAAGGCAAAATTTGACCTCAGCAACAAAGACCAAACATTCATGGTATCTAAATGCAATGATAGCCGATGTGGCACATGCCAATTCATACATACCGGTCAATATATAAACACAAAAACCGGGAAAATATTCACAAACGCGAATATGAACTGCAAAAGCAGAAATTTAATTTACTGCATCAAATGCCCAAATTGTGAAGAAATATATGTAGGTCAGATGGGAAACGCACTATTCGAACGCTCACGTGTACACCGGCAACAGATTAGAGACCCAGAGGTCTGTCAGATATCTTTGAGTAACCACCTAGCAACATGTGGCCGGAAAATGTATATAATATTTCCGTTCTACAAATTACACAGCCCAAGTGAAATCGAGAGGAGAATCAGAGAAAATAATTTTATTAATAAATTCGGACCCAAGCTAAATAAGCAATAATAATAATACTTAGAGGTATTACTTCCACTGCTACGACCATGACCACTAACAACAACAACAATACTAAAGGTGATCAAGATGACAGGAAAATTATCTTATTTAGGGTTAAAAGTTCTATTGCCACCACCATCACCACTAGCAACAATAATTAAGGTGCTGACAATGATGATGATGACAATTGAAATATAAAAATATAAAAATCTCTGACAAAGGATATTTACAACATTTCTAAAAATAACCCAACAATTGCTGCTTCGGCCAGGGTCAAGATACAGGACTCTTGACATGTCCAACAAAGCTTGATGCCTAAACCAATCAGCTCAACCAACCAATCAGCTTAAGTAATTGAGTAATACTACACACTGATTGGTCAGAATACAGTTTGCAAAATCTAGCACTCTGGAGCCTACCCAGCTGTATTTATAGCACAGAATCAACCATCTTGCTACAGTCAAAAATTGTGAAGCATGACTGTCAACACTACTACATGAACCCGAAGATTGCAGAATTCAATGCATGAAAGTACTAGTTCAATCAGAATGAACATTTAACATTCTACTATTTCATTTTATTTTATTCAATTATAATATATTACCTTATAATATATCATTATAAGATTGTAAATAAAACGTGAAAATCAGACAAGGTTGGAATTCTTTTTATTAATATATTCTTCTATACACAATCACTCACACCCATATATATATATATTATATATATATATATATATACATATATAATATATCATCATTATCATCATTTAGTGGCATGAGTTAGTCAGTTTGATTGGAACTGGTAAGCTGGATAGCTGTACAAGGCTTGATTTTGGCTTGGTTTCTATGGTTGGATGCCCTTTCTAATGCCAACCACTCCAAGAGTGTAGTGGGTGCCTTTTACATGTCACCAGCATGGGCACATTTTTTGTGTCACTGGCATGATGATAATGATGATGATGATATATATATATATGCACATATACATGTGTATATATGTGTGTGTATATATGTCTGTATATATATATATATATATATATATACACACACACACATATATGTGTGTGTGTGTGTATAGTTTGGGACAATCAGTAAGTTGTCATAATAGTAATCGGAGTTTCAAATGCTGGAGCTAAGAGCTACAATGCATTCTCATCAGCTACTAATGGCAAGAGGCGCTATGAAAAACTGTTGACTAAAAGTGAAGTTACTCTAATAGATAGAAAAAATATAAAAGATAAAAAAAATACACGCAACCATATTCTCACAATACATAGACATATACACACTCACACAAATATGTATATGTACATGCACATACACATGCAAACATATATGAGCATGTACGTACTCATACATATACACATATCTACCCACACACATTTACACATGTATATATATATATGTGCACGCAACTTCATGATAATATACACACAGGTGTATGCCTGCATACATATATATTTAGACATTTATACATATAAATACATGTGTGTGTATATTTATATACAGTTATACATTCACACTCCTGCATGTATGTATATATATATATATATATATACATATACATCCTCCTATCACACACCTACAACCACAGATATTACAAGTGTATGCATATCCTTATAAAAGAAGGGGACATGTGCATGAAAGTCGCACTCATGCACCAGACACAGTCCTACACTCATATACATACATACATACGTACACATATATACACACGCACACATATGCACATTTAATATATACATACATATACATATACCCACATATGTACACATTCACACAATTAAAAAGGATAAAATGAAAAAATATATATAAAACAATAAAAAATTTTAAAATATTAAGACATATGAAAAGCTCATGCAGAAACATAATAAAAATACAGATTCTATCAGTGATCTTGGTGGGGGGGGGGCGCAAAACTGTAACAGATATTTTGTCATATGTGGACATGACCCAGAAAGTTCAGTTCTTGAATTTAGACATGTAGCAGGGTCCAAGAAACTTTTCCAGATGAGCCATCTTTCCATAGTTAGGGTTGCAAACAAAAAATCTACTGTTCAATAATACTTCTGGGGGAGATAGAGTTATCTCAGATTGGTTCAAGTTGCATCTAAAAGGGCCAGTGTATGGACGATTATGTTTCCCTGGTCAGCAAATGGGGAATTCCATGTTTTCAACACAAATTTTCTCCCTAACTAACCAAGACATTTTCCTACCTCCATTTGTTGAGAGGTTATGTATCTCCCACCAACAAGTCTGACAAGTTGCCTATACTGTTAAGAGCTTTATAAGTGCAAAACCAATGGTCACTCTGTGACAACCTAAAACAAATAATTTTATATATATTTACATACATTTGATAATCTTCTCTTGAAAAGGGGGACTAGACTTACTGTAATAACATCATCTGACCAGTCATTCGCTGCATACCTGTGACATTTTGCATATATTAATATCGTCTGCAAATTATGATTATTATCTAACTCTTGGCCCCCTGAAACAGCTGTCAAGGTTATACATTATATATACTTTTACCTTTATTCGATATTTTTTGTGCTGCATATAAATATACTAGACTACCCATGACCCATTGGTCTCCAATAGTTTGAAGTACCTGAAAAAGCCACGTATCTCAGGAACCCATAGTCCCATTCACACAAAACTTGTTTTATTCTGTTTATATTCACATTTCAATGGCACCTTACTTTCAAAGCATTTTTCCAATTATGTGCCAATTTAACTGCATTAAATTAAAGACTAGCACACACACACACAAGCAAGCATGCAAGCAGGCAATCATAAAGGAACCTGTAAAAACTGCATATCTCAGGAACCCGTGGTCCGATTTATGCAAAACTTGTCTTATTCCATTTGTACTCCTATTACAGGGATACCTTACTTTCAGAGTATTTTTCCATTATGCACCAGTTTGGCTGTATTAAATTACAGAGAGGCATGCACACAAGCAAGCACACAGACAAAACTATCCAGGTGTTCACAATAAAGGGCAATAACTCCAGGTTTCACTACTTAAATTTGTGGAAACAAACCCATAAAAACATGAGTATCTTGGAATCCAAGGTCCGATTTATGCAAAACTTGTTTTATTCTGTTTGTATTCACATTTCAGGGGCACCTTACATTCAGAGTATTTTCCACATTATGTGCTGGTTTGGCTGTATTAAAATACAGACAAGCATGCAAGCAAGCAATCACAGGCATAACATTATATAGATATATCATGCCTAATTAGTGTTTATCTACCTTACTATCTCTTTCTTTGTCTGTATATATATACATGCACGTACACACACACACACACACACACACACACACACACACACACATTTAGAAAGTAAACAAAATTTTCAGTGGTTTCCATAATTCACAAACTCATTGTCAACCATATAATATTAGCGTAATATTAATTTTAACTATTAAATCAATTTAATTTGAAATAGCTATGATTAATAATAAGTAATTATTGTATGGTCAACAATGTCTTTGTGTGTCAAGGAAACAGCTGGAGAAACTACAAAATTTTTGAGTATGAATGAGATCATTTGTTGACTGTTCTTTTTAAAATTCTGTTGTGAACATTCATTTTAACTAGTTTATGGTATGTATTGTCTGTTATTGTTAATGCATGGAAGTAATAATGTATTGCTTTTTAACAATATGTTATAAAATTGATTATAGTATTTTGGTTACATAGTTTTTTCTGGTGCATATGGACTTATTCAATGTACTAAATTAAACACACACACCCACACACATGCATGTGCATATACACATAGATATAGACATAGGAGGAAGGGAAGAACAGAAGTGGGATAGCTGTAGAAAGAAGGGTGGAAGGAAGAGTAGAAGGGATGAAACAGAAGTAGGATGATGTGTGAGGGAAGAGAATTGGTAGAAAGGGGGTAAGAAGAAGAAGAGAAGAAGGAGGAGGAGATAATGTAGCTAATTGACTTCACTTTTACATGTTCGTATGTTGGTCTCAGTATTGGATTCTCATAGATATAAGACCACATGCATGTTGAAAATCCGTACAATTCGTCTCTATTACTAAAAATGCTCTGCTGTTGGGCAAGTTTAGGCAATGCCTGAGCTCCCAGCAGCCTTACTTGAGCTTGCAAGAGTTAATTGTAATACAACCCATGATATTTCTTTCATGTTTACATTCTGAGATCAAATTCCACTGAGGTCAGCTTGGCCTTTTATCCTTTTGGGGTCAATTAAATAAATACTAGTTGAGCACTGGGGTCGATGTAACCAACTAGAACCTCTCCCAAAATGCCAGGCTTTGTGCCTATAGCAAGAATAGAATTTTCAATGTAATTTCACTTCTCGGCCTTTTGGCTAAGATTAAAGTGTAGTATCTGTTCTTATAAGCTTAATATCTGATATGGTCCCTATTTGGGACCATCGATATTAAACTGATTTTTAGAACGAGGGGAAGAGTTAGGGGCTTGCTCCGCCTTTGCCATGGGTTAGCCTGGTATAGCAGTACTTCCAGGATTCAGCCCATCTCCCACCTGGGAGATAAAAAAGAGAAACATAGGTGCAGGAGTGGCTGTGTGGTAAGTAGCTTGCTTACCAACTGCATGATTCCAGGTTCAGTCCCACTGCGTGGCACTTTGGGCAAGTGTCTTCTACTATAGCCTCAGGCCAACCAAAGCCTTGTGAGTGGATTTGGTAGACAGAAACTGAAAGAAGCCCATCGTATATATGTATATATATATGTGTGTGTGTGTGTGTGTGTGTTTGTGTGTCTGTGTTTGTCCCCCCCAACATCGCTTGACAACCGATGCTGGTGTATTTACGTCCCCGTAACTTAGCGGTTCGGCAAAAGAGACCGATAGAATAAGTACTAGGCTTACAAAGAATAAGTCCTGGGGTCGATTTGCTCGGCTAAAGCCGGTGCTCCAGCATGGCCGCAGTCAAATGACTGAAACAAGTAAAAGAGTAAAAGAATAAAGAGTATATCACATTCAATTCATGTTTGTGAATGACCGCAGTAAAAACAATACTGTTATTTTATCATGGTATCAATAATAGTTCCAAATTTTCATACAAGACGAGCAATTTTGGGGGAGGGATTATGTAAATGTAATTGTCTTTTTATATAATTATATCATTTATTCAGTAATTGTTTAATGTTTGTTTTTCCAAGCTAGTATGACTGAGACAAGAAAAGTATTTAAGGTAGGAATTTTACATCCAAATGCTTTTCTTTTTATCAGTCCTTACTGTTGCTGAACAACATGCCTGGTAGAACCCAATATATTTAGAGGGACATCCCTTTCTTCATGTATGTACCTGATGTGACACAAACTGCACAGATTTATATAATGCAATTAGATGTACAATATTCTACCCATAACGGACAGATGCAGGATGGGTTGAAACGATCATCATACTGAATAAAGACTAGGGCAAAATCTATCTTCCATTTACTTCATCAGTTATTATTATCCCAACAAACACTGCAGAATTCCTGATGTAGATCCAAGAGAAATATATCCCAACTGTAGATGACACCAAGTAACCCAAATTGTGAATGTACTTTACCCAACACACTAATTGATATATATTTATTGGTCCAAGAAAATTACATTACAGATTGGTCTGCTTCTTAGCATCGTTCTGGCCTGGAGTCTAAAGTTGCTAATGATTAGTCTATGCTGGGGGGTACATTTTTCACCAGGGTCAGTCTTTACATTTAAGAACAACCATGCATCCCGCTGTCTAGTATGGGACAAATATGTCATGATTAGAATATATTTTAAAGTGTGTGAAGAGGGAAAGAACCCTTATTAAAATTCTTAATCACCAATTTTGAGGAAATTCAAATCATAGCTATTCCAGCTCATTCGAGAAAATATAAAAGAAAAGTCTATTTCTTCAATTCCACTTGACACGGGCAATGCCAGGTATCTCTGCTAGTATATATATATGAATATATATATATATGTGTGTGCGTGTGTGTGTGTGCTTGCGCGTATATTACTCAAAGAAATTCCAACTTTGTCTGATTTTCACAATATGTAATAATTTCCCTGTTTGGCTATTTTTAGATATGTTCTAAACAACATTTCCCAGCCAACCAATTACTGCTTTGACCAGGGTCAAAATACAGGTCACTTGACACATTCAACAATCTGTGACACCTAAACCAAACAACAATCAACTTAAGTGATTTAGTAAAGCCACACACTGATTGGTCAGAATACAGCTTGCAAAATTTGACCTTCTGAAGCCTATACAATGTATTTAAGGCACACATTTTAGCCATCTCACTACAGTTTATATACTCTCTGTTTTACGTTTATATAATCTCTTTGGTATGTGGGTTAGAGTGGAGTGGTAATTAGGTTTTTATGGAAAGATGTGTTGGGAAAATTTTTATTGATTAAATTTGGGGTTATGGTATTGTCTAGAATTTATTCATGCATGTAGAACTTTGTAAACAAGCCTGTAACTGTTTGTCTTTTGTTAGGTAGGCACAAGATGTGACAGTATTTTTGTTGCATTTGGTATTATTGGATTTAATCCTTTTGCTTTGACAATAATAAGGTCAAAAGTATTTAAGCCCTTAGTGATTAGGTGTGTCAACTTTTTTTCCACTAAAGAATGTTGGTAGGTGATAAATTTAGGCTGGGCCTGTCTTTACTTGTTGTTGTTGTTATTTAGGAATTTTCCTCTTTCATTTGTAAGGTTGGGGCTATTAGTCAGGCATGTTCTGGCTTTGTTAGTATAGAAAATTGTTTTTCTTGTGCTTTCATCATCATCATCATCATTGCTTAACGTCAGCTTTCTATGTTGGCATGGGTTGGACGGTTTGACTGAGGACTGGCGAGCCAGATGACTGCACCAGGCTCCAATCTGATCTGGCAGAGTTTCTATAGCTGGATGCCCTTCCTAATGCCAACCACTCCGAGAGTGTAGTGGGTGCTGAGGGCCAGTCAGGCAGTACTGGTAATGGCCACACTCAAATAGTTTTTATTTATTTGCCACCTGCACAGGAGCCAGTCCAGCGGCACCTTGCTTGAATGTTGTTTTTCACATGCCACCGGCACAAGTGCCAGTAAGGCGATGCTGGTAACGATCATGCTCAAATGGAGCTTTTTACGTGCCACCAGCACGGGAGCCAGTCAGCGGCACTGGTAATGATCATTTTCGGATGGTGCTCTTAGTGCTCCACTAGCATGGATGCCAGTCATGTGGTGCTATCATCGAATTTGATTTCAATTTCATTTGCCTCAAAAGGTCTTCTCAAGCAGAGTTTAGTGTCCAATGAAGGAAAGGTATGCATTAGTGGGCTGGTTACACCACTGGCATGGGCCACGGGTTATGGTCTCACTTTAAAATTTACAAAAGTATTCGTCTAGAGCAGTGGTTTTCAACCAGGGTTCTGCAGAACCTCAGGGTTCCGCCAGTACAGTCCAGGGGTTCCGCAAGAAGTTACAAAACTGCTAAAATCGGCAGTAATTTTTAATTCTCCTGTGCAGATATGTGTGCATAAGACTATTAAATTATTGCACAGGGATTCCCCGAGCCAGTGGAATGTTTCCTTGGGGTTCTGCTTCAGCAAAAATTTGAAAAGCACTGGTCTAGAGGAAGTGTGTTTATGTTTCTCTCTACTGTACATGTATATGTGTGTGTGTGTGTGTGTGTGTTAGATTGATGGATAGATATTACAGTCATATGTACACTTACACACACACGTCATCGTTTTATTGTCCCCTTTTTTATGCTTGCATGGGTCAGATGTGTTTAATGAAGCAGATTTTCTACAGCCCGATGCCTTTCCTCACCTGTTACCAAACAAGGTAATATTTACTCCATATCCTGACATGTTTTCACACAATATTATATGACAGTGACATTTATTTACAACATCCAACTAATATCAAGACAAAGAGACACAAACATGCACACATTCACACACATATACATGCCTTCATACATATATCTTATACACATACACACACATGTATTTACTCTCCTGTTCTGTTATTGGTAGAATCAACAAAAGCAGCATCCATCCATCCATCCATCATCCATCCATCCACCACTCCGTCCATCCATCCATCCATCTATCCATCCATCCATCCATCCACCACTCCGTCCATCCATCGATCCATCGATCCATCGATCCATCCATCCACCCATCCATCCATCCATCCATCCATCCACCCATCCATCCATCCATCCATCCATCCATCCATCCATCCATCCATCCATCCATCCATTTTCCATCCATCCAATGAGAGATAAATATCATTTAATATGCACAGGATTAAAATGTAAGCTACTATACATTTCATGCCTCTGATAATACAATAAGTTGGATGAGATTTTATAGCATGGTATTCAGCTGACATTTAAATCTTCTGTATATTAAATGATATACACAGGATTTACACACACACACACACACACACACACACACACACACACACACAAACAAACACACACACACACACACACCACCACCACCACCATCATGGTTTAATGTCCACTTTTCATGCTTGTATGGGTTGTGTAGTTTGATGTGGGGCTGGCTAGCAGGGAGTTGTCTAAACTCTAACTGTCAGTTGTGACATGGTTTCTAGAGCTGGATGCCCTTCCTAACACTATATATATATACATACATACATACATACAAATATATATATATACATTTATGTATTTGTTTTGCAAGATTCTGTGGTATGTATCTCTGTCTGCACATGTGCATGCACAGATAAGGATAACCGATAACATGCCACAGAAACACAAGATAGAATTAGCAGAACAAGAGGAGACACGTGTGATAGAGAGTTGCTGATGAGGTCACAGGATGTGTGATGAAAGAGCTTTGACAAAGAAACTAAAATAATAAAAAAGCTGAAGTGAATTGTAGTGTGTATTTGTGTTTAATTGGCAAAATATGACCATCCCTAAATAGATGAAGGAGTGGCTGTGTTGTAGGTAGCTTCCCAAATACATGATTCCAAGTTCAGTCCCACTGCATGGCACCTTGGGCAAGTGTCTTTAACTATAGCCTCGGGCTGACCAAAGCCTTGTGAGTGGATTTGGTAGACGGAAACTGAAAGAAGCCCTTCGTATATATATATATATATATATATATATATATACAGGGTGCGTAAGATATGTAAGGACAGATTTATGTGTATAAAAAACAGATATATAATAACAAATAATAACTTTACTTATCAAAAAAGGTTATGAGGATAAAATAAGCCTTTTCTATAATATTATTCAATAAAACCACCTTCAGCTTCAACAACTGCTGCTATATGAGATCTAAATCATCTACATGCTCAAATCAAGTGATCCTGGTTCATTTTGAACATTACTCTGACTATGGCCGCTTTCAAAGAATCTTTGGTATTATGGGTATATTTATTGACCTCTCTCTCAACAATGCTTCACATGTAATAGTCCAATGGATCAAGATCTGGTGAATTAGGTGGCCAAATTTCAGCCATTCATTCCTGTGATACTAGAGCCATGTGTGATAGTGCAAAGTCTTACTGAAACACATATGGCCTTGCATAGCATACATTGTCTATCCAGAACTTAACACTTGCTTCCAGGACCTCAATGTAGGCACAAAGTTAACTCTAAGGCCTTGTGTAAAGAAGTAAAGCGGCATCACATGTTCTTCATTGCTGGCAACCCCTAAAACCATGACAGACACAGGAAATTTTGTATGCATAACACTTGTAACTTCAGAATGGTCTGCACATAACCATCTGTCATTTCTTCTGTTAACTTTATGATCTTGATCAAAGTCTTTCTCGCTTGAGAACAACCAAATCAAATCTTCTGCTGGATTTTTCAGTTTGTTTAAAGCCTTTTAGATCTGATGGGATTTTCTTTTGCTTTTTCTGACACACACACATATGTGTGTGTGTGTGTGTATATATGCATATATGTGTGTGTATATGTTTCTGTGTCTGTGCTTGTTTCCCCAACATCACTTGACAACTGATACTGGTATGTTTACGTCCCTGTAACTTAGTGGTTTGGTAAAAGAGACCGATAGAATAAGTTCTAGGCTTACAAGAATAAGTCCTGGGCTTGATTTGCTTGACTAAAGGTGGTGCTCCAGCATGGCTGCAGTGAGATGACTGAAACAAGTAAAAGAATAAAAGAAAAAGAATATATATACATCTATCATCATCATCATGGGTTGGATGGTATGACTGAAGCTGGTAAGCTGGAGGGCTGCACCAGGTTCCAATCTGATTCGCCATGGTTTCTATGGCTGGATGCCCTTCTAATGCCAACTACTCCGAAAGTGTAATGGATGCTTTTTACATGCCACTAGTATGGGTGCCACTTACGGGATATAGGCATCTGCCACAACTATGATTTCATTTGGCATGATGGGCTTTCTCAAGCATAGTATATCGCCAAATGCTTGGTCACTTATCATTGCCTCTGTGAGGCTCAATATTCAAAGGGTGCCACAACTACCATTTCACTTGGCTTCATATATATATATGTGTGTATGTATGTATATAACACCTGTTTGTTGCTTATACTCCTGTCATCATCTTTTGTTTTTCTGTAAATTTCAACTATATATATATATTACAGGCTTTTTGGTAGAAGACACTTGCCCAAGTTGCTGCTATGTACTGGAACTGAACCTGAAATCATATGATTGGTAAATTCTTAACCATACAACCATGATAGCTCCTAATACATATCCCCCACCCCAAATACATAGGATGGTCAGGGTTGGAATATATTTCATCATAATGTTCTGAATCAGGTATGACCTAAGGCCAAGGCCCATAAGAAGGAATGTTTAAGTGTTACGAAGATTCAAGGAGGAGCTATTTATTTGCCATAGTATGCCCCCCTACCACCACCACAAAAAATAAAAATCCTTACAACCCACTTGAATTTTTGAGAGAACTCCACATCCCTCACTGACTTCTGGGGGCCTGAAACTAACCTTGCTGTGCCCTACCGGATTTCTCTGGGAGGTGCTGCTTAGGTCCTAACTACAACTTCAACATTAATACTAGATAACATCAACAATAGTGGAGGCGCATGGCTTAGTGGTTAGGGTGTCAGCACTATGATCGTAAGATTATGGTTTTGATTCCCGGACTGGGTGACACGTTGTGTTCTTGAGCAAAACACTTCATTTCACATTGCTCTAGTCCACTCAGCTGGCAAAAATGAGTAATGCTGCGATGGATTGGCGTCCCGTCCAGCTGGGGAACACATACGCCATAGAAACCGGGAAACCGGGCCCATGAGCCTAGATAGGCTTTAAAAGGACGTATTTATTTTTTTTAACATCAACAGCAGCAGCAGCAGCAGCCACATCAACAACAGCAACAACAACAACATCAACAGCAACAACAATAACAATAACAACAACAGAGGGACAGTATCATAAAACCACACGGATACATATGTGTATGCCTGTGGTAATATATAGCACAAGCTATTTCTTGGTATAGTTATATTATTAGCATATTAATAATTAACAGTACATTATAAGCGTATTAGTAAATCAAGTATATTGTTTAATGGTGTAAGTTATTATTTCTTAGTACAGAAAAATGTGTATTCATATTCTACTGATGTATGCATGTATTGTTTTCACTCTCACACACTATTATGTCTACACAAACCTACTTCTACTCACAAATCAATAATTTTACTTTTACAGCAGAACTTTGTTGTTGCTTTTAGTTTTCAGCCAAAAAAGAAAGCAAAGAATAACAAATAAATTGGAAAAATTAATATATATATAAGAATATGTTCATATATATATATATATACATATATATATATATATATATATATACATATATATATATATATGTATACATATATATATATGTGTGTGTATATATATATAAAGGTATGCATACATATATTTATTTGCAATGATGTACATCAATATTTGACATTTTAAAAATGGGTCTACAAACGCCAGATGTTGTTTCCTTTTCATACAACAGACTTGTTAAGGTTCAGCGTGCAAACACATTGTTGCGAATCTCATCTAAGAGGTAGATATTGTAGTTGTTGTTGTTGTTGCTATTGTTGTTTTTCAAGGTATTGTTTTCCGTGTGTTGCTATTGTTGTTGTTGTTGTTGTTGTTGTTGTTGGTGGTGGTGGTGTGGTGGTGGTGGTGGGGTGGTGGTGGTGTTTAGTGGTGGTGTTTAGTGGTGGTGTTGTTTAACGTTTTCGATGCCCATGTCAGCTGTGATAAAGGAGACTGATAACTCAAAAGGTTCCAGCTGTGACCATCCCATTTTTTTTTTTTGTTTTTGCCAGTCAGTATATTTATATTCTACATTATCCATGGTATCTTTCTCTTTCTAAGGCAGTTTGAGGAAGGAAGGTGGGAAGAGGGGAAAATTAGCTGCTGTTTCTAGCAATTTCAGTGAACATGTACCTGTTACGTCAATAGCTCATAGACCATAGTATTAATACAAATTCTTATTTAGTTGAAATTGCTAGTCATAAGCGAAAAAACAAAAAAAACTCTGCAGATATTGAGATCAAACCTAAGGGGGTGGGGAAAGAAGAGGAGAAGCTTTTACATAGTTGCTTGGTCTGGTAGAGATAGCAGCCAAACTCCTTCAAACCCCATCTTACACTCATAAAAAGGGAAGGAGATAGTTACCATGCATAATATATCTAGGATTATTATGCATGATACATAATACTAGGTGCAACATGGCTGTGTGATAAGAAGCTTGCTTCCTTGGGCAAGTGTCTTCTACTATAGCCCTAAGACAACCAAAGCCTTGTGAGAGGATTGGTAAATGGAAACTGAAAAAAAAGTTTGCCATATATATCTACGTGTGCATGTTTTTCCGTTTGTGTTTGTACTCCATTACTGTTTGACAACTGGTATTGGTTTGTTTACACCCCTGTAACTCAGCAGTTTGGCAAAAGGTACAGATAGGTTATGTACCAGACTTAACAAAGAAAAAATAAATACTGGGGACAATTTGTTTGACTGAACTTTTCAAGATAGTACCCTAGCATGGTCGCAGTCCAATGACTGAAACAAGTTAGAGATAGGAGGTAAAATACAAAATATAAAATATTATATTTTATATAAAATATAAAATAATCCAGTATAATACATTCAGATCTACTTTTTAAAGCAGACCATGGAGCTTGGCACCATCTTCTGGCTCACGAGCTCCTGTCAAGCCATCCAACCCATACCAGCATGGAAAACATGTTAAATGATGGTGATGATGATGATGATGATGATGATGATGATGATGATGATGATGATGATGATGATGATGATGATGATGATGATTATGATGATGATGATGATGACGATGATGATGATGATGGTGATGATGATAAAGAATAGAGTTAACTTGTCTAATGACATTCAAGGACCCGTTGATAGTGTTAAACTGGCTGGTGGATTAACTCTTCCACCCAAGTAAGCCATTTTTTGTTCTGCCTTTTTACAATTCAGAATGCAAAAAGCTGGAATGGCTAACCACATAAGCATCTTTTCTGGTGTTTTAATGTTCCTCCCTCCCAAGTCCACTGCCCTAAACTTACTCTATTTTTCAACCCCAAATAGATGAAAGCAAAGTTGACCTCAGCAGGATTTCAACTCAAAACACCAAGAACTGGACCACATACCACAAGGTATTCCCTCCTCCAATAAAGAAATAGGTATTCCCTCCTCAGACATTCTCACATTTCCTCCAGTTTGCCATTGTCATGTATCATACACTTTTACAGTGTGTTGATGACATACAACAAGCCTTCTCAATTAGGTCTGAATTCTCCTATCTGACGAAGCCACAGTATTTCTTTGTTTTGAGTTTATCATAGTGCTTCTCTGGCAGAAACATTGGGGTGGTTTGCCATTACCTTCCTCAAATGGATGGTCACTAGCCCACAAGGAGCTCACCCAGTCTTCAACAGATCTTGTTTTTGATTCTGCTGGGTATCCAGACACCCTCCTTGTATGAGTAGCATGCTACTTAAGCGGGGGAGCTGGTTTAGTCACTGACCACCTAACCATGGAACAGGTATTACTGGCTTATGTGGTCTCATCAGTAGCAGGTCTCATCAGTTTGTGATGAGATCCTTGACTTGACCTGACCTTGTTTACCACCATAGACTGGCACTTTTTATATTAGCCTGGGAAGATTGAAAGATTACATCCCAACCTCAGTGGGACTTGAGATCAAAACACAAAGAATTGGAAGAAATAACCACAAGGTATCATTTCCCCTAATGCTCTGATGTTTCCTACAGTATACCACAAATAAACTGGCACTTTATTTATCAGCTCTAGAAAAATGAAAAACAAAGTTGACCTCTGCAGGATTTGAGCTTAAAACAATAAAGAATTGGAACACATACTACAAAGCATCTCCTCCCAAGAAGAATGAAAGGTAAAAGTTAACCTAAATGGTATTTTAATTCTGAATGTAAACTTCTAGAATAAATTTTGCAAGGCATTTCATCTAAATCTCTAATGATTCTGCTAATTCACTGAAGCCAGTTTTTGGTCATTTCTTCAAGAATGTGAGTTTGTTTAATTGTCATATTCATCATCATCATCATCATCATCATCATTTAATGTCCAACTTCCATGCTGGCAAATAATAAGTTTGCTGGTATGTGTAGAGCTGGTATGTACAAGCTGGAATGCTGTTTACATATAAGAATAATAATTCTTAGTAGGGTATGGAAGACAGATTTGATGTCTGTAACTGATGAAACAGAACAGTGTACAAACATGTGTCATACAGTCTGATGGCATCGTAGCCCAGATCAATATGTTTTCACAACCATTGCATTTAAAGAGAATTTCTCTTCCAAAGTAGTTTCTGCCGTGAAGGCCTTTCCATGACACACTGTTAACGAATGTGTTAAATATAAATGTACTCAGTTTTAAAGACAAACTACTTTGACATTCAATACAATACGATAATACTATGATGAAATGATTCAATATAATTACTAAAATATGAAATCAAAGTGCTAAGCAATGATACTCTCTTTTTACTCTTTTACTTGTTTCAGTCATTTGACTGCGGCCATGCTGGAGCACCACCTTTAGTCGAGCAAATCGACCCCGGGTCTTATTCTTTGTAAGCCCAGTACTTATTCTATCGGTCTCTTTTGCCGAACCGCTAAGTTACGGGGACGTAAACACACCAGCATCGGTTGTCAAGCAATGCTAGGGGGACAAACACAGACACACAAACATATACACACACACTTATATATATATATATACATGTACATGACAGGCTTCTTTCAGTTTCCGTCTACCAAATCCACTCACAAGGCATTGGTTGGCCTAGGGCTATAGCAGAAGACACTTGCCCAAGATGCCATGCAGTGAGACTGAACCCAGAACCATGTGGTTGGTTAGCAAGCTACTTACCACACAGCCAAATATAAACTTGTTAGCAGTTCAAATATGCTTGAGGTATATTTTAACCCTAAAGAAACCCATTCACAGAATTTTTTTTTATCATGGACAAAAATTTTTGCTGTGGACTTTCTTATAGGTTCAATTATGCCTCAAGAGAAAGGCAAAGGTCAATACAACTGAATGAACTGGAGCAACATGAAATAAAGTGTCTTGTTCAAGAAGACAACACACAGCCCAGTCTGGGAATCAAACTCACTACCTCATGATTGTGAGCCTGACACTCTAACCACTGAGCCATGCACCTTCACATGTACCTTTAACCTTTATAGCTTTCAGATTATTCTGTTAAATGTAATGCTTAAATTAGTATTTACCATGCATTATCTCATAGCTTGGAGACTTTGATGATGTGATTGTTTCTTTTTAGAATGACATTGTAGAGTAGGTATGAGATGCTGGATCTGGTTAGTTTCAACATAAAACAGGTAGAATATTTGGGTCGAAGATGGTTGAATTAAATGCTAAAGAGATGAAGTTATCTTGATATATCTTGATATAAACCATGCCTTATGTGTTAGTGCAGTTATAAACTGTTGTGGCAAGAGTCATGACACCCCCTGTGAGAATAGACTTTCCTGAACGACTATAAATAGAATCGGTCTGAGTGAGTGAGACAGAGAGAGTAGGTGTTAATCCCAGGAAGTTGTGAGGTGTCGTTTTGGTAGTTTGATGGAATATCGTTTGTTGGTTCATGTGTAGTTCTTGGAGAGTTTGTTGGATTGTTATGTTTGTTGTTACCCTGCTTCATTATATATTTTATTGTCACTACATGGTTATAGTGTAAACAGGTATCGTCATAAATAGTGGTGATACCACAATAATTGGCAACAAGTAACTACATTACAATATAAACTATAAACTTAAAACAATAATTAGGTTATTGTCAACCATAGAACTCAATTGGCATGAGATACTTTTTCTGAAAAAGAACACCTTTCGAAATCAAATTGACAAACCAATTAAAGTCAAAGTTAATATATATATATGACACTTATATTGTTTCTGTACTTATGTAATACTACCTGAAAAAATAACTTTAAAAAATGGAACTATTTCAAAACTATGTCAAAAGATTTATTACTAATTGGCAAAGTTAACTACTAAATGATTGCAGCATGGAAAACACCAGTTATAGCCACTCAGAAACACACAAAGACTGTCAACTTCACATAAACAGTCATTTGTTATACAGCGTGAAAATTTTTGTTGCTTGAAACTGCAACCTATTCACTGATAAACGAATGTGATACAACACCATCTTTTGTCACTGAACAGGTTGTACTTTTGAGCAACGCAAATGTTGGCAACAAACAAATAAGAATTGAAGTGAAGTTGGTTTCAGTGTGTTACTGAATAGCTAACGTACATCTTCCATGCTGCAATTGCTTTAGTTTCAGCACACACTCAGATCAAAGCAATTACTATGCAAATGCATCTCTGTTATTAAACTATTAAATTTATGAGGAATGAAACAGCCATAAGCAATTTTTAGTAAATTTTCAAGCAAATTCCTACAATATTTCTACAAGAGGCAATGCTTGCTTAAGGCGCCATGCTGTGAGACCAGACTGAACCTGGAATCATGTAGCTGTGAAACAAACTTCTTAATCACATGGCTATACCTGTCAGTGATTGTGTAAGATTTCTAAGATCATAGAGGACAGTTTCAGACATTGAAATATATATCTTCAATTGACTATCTGGTTAGACCTGCCCATAATGCAGTCACTTGACGTATAGAACTGTCTGAGAATGGACATGACATAATGTTTACCTTGTATAGTGTGATGTGTAGGTTTCTTTACAGAAACATGGACTATTTATTTATGTAGGTATTAAAACGTAGGCTTTTTAACTGTTCAATAATTTAGCTCATGAACATTGCATTTCACAGAAGAAAATCTGTAGCATAATCCTGATAGATATTATTTGTTATCAACAGGAAAATGGAAGGTATTATGAGACTCTTTCTCAGTTTATGTTTAATTTATTATTATACAAATCTATTCAGTAACTCGGTTTCTATTATTGTAAGTTAACAAATTTGGAAACTTTTTTATTTAGGCTACTAATTTTATGTTGATAATGAATATCAACCAATCAAGATCATATTGTAGATTTTTTTTATGTTGGTCAATGATTATACATACATATATATATATATATATAAATATATAAAAATATATATATATATATATAGTTTACATCCAGTTAAAAAAAGAGAAAAGAAAATGGAGATAAGGAAGTTAACAATTATTTATTATTAACAAATTGGTCATCTTTGCTTCTTACCGTTGTTTCAATTTATATTCAATAATTTAATTACAAGTTTGTATATTAAAATTACATTTATGTGAAATGAACATGATTTCATCAGAGTAAAAAAAAAAAGAGATGTACCTTTTGATGTTATATGTGGACCTAACAATTCATTTCGGCAGACTGTATAAATTGAAACAACTGTAAGAAGCAAAGATGACCATTTTGTTAATAATAAATAATTGTTAACTTCCTCATCTCTATTTTCATTCTTTCATTTAACTGGATATAAACTAAGTGCTTAACCCCTTTGTTACCAACCCGGCTGAAACCGCCTCTGGTTCTGTAGTACAAATGTCTTGTTTTCATAAGTTTTGAATTAAAATCTTCCATCAAACATTAGTTATAATGAATGTTCCTAACACTAGCTGAATGATAACCAAGTTATTTTATTAAATTCTTTGTTATATTTAAAGTAATTGAGAGAAACACACAGCATCTCAAAATAAATACAGTAATGAAAGGGTTAATTCATACCTATTGTTTTAAAAGAATTTCATTTCCCAGCAATACTAGTATTTTCCCCAACAATTATTGCTTGGCTCTATGTCAGTACTCATCCATGTATTTTCTTGGATGCAACCATCCCTTCATGAGGTTAACATATCCTCCGATTAAATTTATATATATATATATATATATATACACATACACAGGCTGTGTGATAAGTAGCTTGCTTACCAACCACATAGTCCTGGGTTCAGTCCCACTGTGTGGCACCTTGGGCAAGTGTCTTCTACTATAACCTCAGACAAAAGCCTTGTGGGTGGATTTGGTAGACCGAAACTGAAAGAAGCCCATCGTATATATATATATATATATATATATATATATATATATATATGTATGTATGTATATATTGGTCTGCTCGCTTAGCCAGCGGGGTGGCGTCATTCGAAGGCTAAAACAATGCGAACGCATTGTGCCCAGCGATGTGTAACAACATCTGATGGTCTGGTCGGTCACGTGATCACGTGATGTATGTATATATATATATATATATATATTTGTGTGTATGTATCTTTGTGCCTGTATCTGTCCCCTACCACTGCTTGACAATTGGTGTAAGCATGCTTACATCTTGGTAAATTAGTAGTTTGGCAAAAGAGGCTGATGAAATAATTAACAGGTTTTAAAAATTACATATTATTATTAAAAATAATACATTATTAAGAAATATATATATTATTAAGAAGAGGAAACAAAATTGGGGTGTCAAACTGTATACATAGACATTCTCAATGTGTTAAACACTCTGATGTCAAACAATTAATTGATACAATTTATGCACACATGCACATGCACAAGTGCGTGCGCACACACACACACACCACACACACACACACACACACACACACACTAACACACATAAAAATATCAGCAAAGAAACAAGCTGGACACAGCCATAAAAAAATCTCCTTCATATCAGATTCTGTTGTCTTTGAAGAAAGAAGGAGACAATTTGGAAATGTAGTCCTAGGTATATTATGCCTGAGAAAATGAAAAAGAGACTGAATGGTAATGGTCGGTCCGCTTTTGATCATGGATGAGTACTGACATAGAGCCAAGCAATAATACGAAACAAATCATTATTTTAATTCCTTATATCACCATAAAATAAGGCCACAGATTGCAATGGTAGTGAGGTATAATCATGAATGCTGCTACTTCTGCTGCTGCTGCTGCTGCTGCTACCACTACTACTACTACTACTACTACTACTACTACTACTACTACTACTACTGTTGATAGTAATGATGAGGAGGAGAAAAAATGGAGAAAAGAAATGAAGAGGAAAAAAGATACTACTACTACTACTACTGCTACTACTACTACTACTACTACAACTACTACTACTACTACTGTTGATAGTAATGATGATGATGAGGAGGAGAAAAAAATGGAGAAAAGAAATGAAGAGGAAAAAAGATACTACTACTACTACTACTACTACTACTACTGTTGATAGTAATGATGATGACGATGATGATGAGGAGGAGGATCATGATGGTAAGAAGAAGAATGATGGCCACTCTTGTTAGTTGGTTTCAATGTATGAATCTTTGAAGGGGAATACCTAAAGTTAAAGAGAGTAAAAGAAAGAAAGGAAAAAAAAATCCCCAAGAGCTGCATTGATTTGCAATGGATGCACGAATGTAATTTCAGTTCAGGTATGGATTTTTTACTATGAAGTCGCAATGGGGACAGTGATGATTTTCATTTTACCTGGGATTGGGCAAGTGTGCCTGTTGGTTGCAGGATATACTCTTTTACTCTCTTTTACTCTTTTACATGTTTCAGTCATTTGACTGTGACCATGCTGGAGCACCGCCTTTAGTCGAGCAAATTGACCCCGGGACTTATTCTTTGTAAGCCCAGTACTTACTCTATCGGTCTCTTTTATCAAACCACTAAGTGACGGGGACGTAAACACACCAGCATCGGTTGTCAAGCAATGATAGGGAAACAAACACAGACACACAAACACATACACACACATACATATATACATATATATACATATATACGATGGGCTTCTTTCAGTTTCCGTCTACCAAATCCACTCACAAGGCATTGGTCGGCCCGGGGCTATAGCAGAAGACACTTGCCCAAGATGCCACGCAGTGGGACTGAACCCGGAACCATGTGGTTGGTTAGCAAGCTACTTACCACATAGCCACTCCTAGTTCTTCTATTTTTCTCTTTCTCCAACTCAAATTGTTTGCATGCATTGTTACACATTTTACACCATGCAGATCAATCTAGGCAATAATTTTCTCAAGATGTCAGGTTAAGCTGCAGAGATTTTAGTGATTGCTTCAACGTATCCTTATTCCTAAAGAGGGGTCTTCCTTTGCTAGGATATCCCTCCACTTTTTGGCCATACAACAGAATGTGGTCATTTTTCATTCAAACAACATATCCTACACATTCGCACCGAATTCTCATCAGCAGGCTTTGATTACTGGAGATATCACACTTTTCTAAGATTTTGGTATTGGATATCTTATTTTCCCATTTTATGTTGCATATGTTGTGCAAACAGTACATGTGGAGGGCTTTAAGTTTCTTTATATATCTGTCAGACATAAATAATAATAAAATAATAATAATAATAATAATAATAATAATAATAATAATAATAATAATAATAACAATAATAACAAAGGAATGCACAAAAAGCTGGCTGAAAACTTTAACAGCATACTAGCAGAGCCAGAGACAATGCCTGAATGGCTCACGAAGGGGAAAACCATCTTAATTCCCAAATCAAATGAAACAACAAAACCAGAAAACTACAGACCAATAACCTGCCTCCCTACTATGTTCAAGGCATTTACTGCAGTGATATCGCAAAGGCTGAACAAGCACCTGGACGAAAACAAACTGTTCCCAGAAGAGCAGAAAGGATGCCGCAAGGGCTCATATGGCTGTAAAGATCAACTAATGATTAATAAAGCCTTACCTGAAGACAGCCACAGAAAGAAGAAAGGCCTCAGTATGGCCTGGATTGACTACAAAAAGGCGTTTGATAGCATCCCCCACACATGGATCCTCGAAACACTAGCCATTAACAAAGTAGCACCAACAATCATAAAATTCATAGAGCACTCTATGAATAAATGGCAAACAGTCCTACACCTCCAAACAAAAGAGGGACTCATGAAAACCAAAGACATCCCCATTAGAAGAGGAATATTCCAGGGAGACACGCTCTCTCCAGTCCTTTTCTGCTTGGCACTGTCACCTCTATCTGATATGCTAAATAGAACTGGATGCGGATATAAATGTTACGGCAAAACGATCAGCCACCTTTTATATATGGATGACCTAAAACTATACGCTGCAAATGACAAACAGCTGGAAACACTATTAAAGACAGTTCATGGATTTACCAAAGAAATAGATATGAAATTTGGATTAGAAAAATGCGCCAAAGTAACCATGAAAAGAGGAAAACTAGTTAAGAGTAACAACATCACACTAGATAAAACCAATGAAATAAAAGAATTAGACCAAAGCCAAACTTACAAATACTTAGGAATCCATGAACTAGATAAGACACAACACACACAATGAAAGAGAAAATAAAAAAAGAATATTATAGACGAGTTAGATCAATACTAAAAACAGAGCTCAATGCTAAAAACAAGATAATAGGCATCAACACTTTAGCTGTCCCAGTTATAAGTTACAGCTACAATATCCTTAACTGGACACGAAATGAACTGTCCAAAATAGATAGGAAAACAAGAAAAATAATGACAGGATCTAGGATGCATCACCCAAAATCTGACATAGAAAGACTATATATACAACGTATAGAAGGTGGTAGAGGCCTTATACAGCTGGAAAACTACTATAAAATAACCACCATAGGTCTTCAAAAATACCTACTTCAGAAGGAAGGAAAACTGATCCAGATAGCAGCAAAACACGAGCAAAACAAAAAACTGTTCTCAGTATTTAAGGAAGCTGACAAATACAAACAAGAAATCATACCACCTAATAAACATGAAGAAGAAGAAGAAGATGAAGAAACAACAAAAGCTATAAAACAAATGGAATCCAAACTAAGAATAGAACAGCAACGATCCATGATAAAACAATGGCAAGAAAAGCCCCTTCATGGTAAATACTGCACTAAACTAAACGCAAAAGAAATAGACAAAGAAAAATCCCAGCAATGGTTGAGAAGCTCAGGACTCAAAGCAGAAACAGAGGGATTTTTAATTGCAGCACAAGACCAAAGCCTCCCCACCAGAAATTACCAAAAACATGTAATGAAAAGAAATATTACAAGTAACTGCAGAATATGTGGAGATGGACAAGAAACAATAAATCATATTATCTCTAGCTGCCCAGTCCTGGCTAAGAAGGAATATATTCACAGACATGACAGAGTTGGAACCTACATACATTGGAAGCTATGCCAACATTATGGAATAACAACAGAAAAAAGATGGTATAGGCACACACCAGAAAAGGTCACAGAAAACGAGAAAGCAACCATACTCTGGATATGCCGATACACACAGATAGAGAAATAAGGCCAACAGACCAGATATAGTTGTCAGAGATCACGAAGAAAAAAAATGCTTTCTAATTGATGTATCAATACCGGCTGATGACAACGTGTCTCTAAAAGAAATGGAGAAACTCTCAAAATACAAAGACCTGGAAATAGAGATAACTAGAATGTGGAATCTGAAAACAGAAACAATTCCTATCATAGTAGGTGCATTAGGCATGATAAAAAAATATTCAGACAAATACATAAAAAAAACACCAGGACTTACAAACACATATAACATACAGAAAATTGCACTACTAGGCACTGCACACATCCTACGCAGAACACTTTCCATACAATAACCATCAGAGCATCACAACAAATCACAGCACATACCCAAGGCACACAGAGCTGCGCTCGGTAGTGAAGTGAAAGCACGCTATAAAAATAAAACTACTGAATAATAATAATAATAATAATAATAATAATAATAATAATAATAATAATAATAATAATAATAATAATGGGAATGATAGCAAAAGGGGCTGATCGCTACCTAACTCAGATACCAGGAAACCCCAAAATGGCAGAAATTCAAAAGATAGTGCTCATGGGAACTGCTCATATCTTATGCAAAATACTTTCTATGTAATCTCAAGTTTTAAAACAAACATAATATTCGTTTTTTTTTTTTTACATTCACTAGTACAACACTAAATACAAAACCAAATATATGGCACACTAGGCATAACAACATCACGAACTTCCAACCTGTTGTTTCTTGAGGTCTCTGAGTGAGACTTGGAGCCAACTTGTACAAATATAAAGCAAAAGTCAAACATAGAATAATAATAATAATAACAATAATAACAACAACAACAACAATAATAATAATAATAATAAGCAGATGACAACGTGTCTCTAAAAGAAATGGAGAAACTTTCAAAATATAAAGACCTGGAAATATAGGTAACTCAAATGTGGAATCTAAAAACAGAAACAATTCCTATCATAGTAGGCGCATGAGGTATGATAAAAAAATATTCAGACAAATACATAACAAAAACAACAGGACTTACAAACACATATAACATACAGAAAATTGCACTACTGGGCACTGCACACATCCTATGTGAAACACTTTCAATACAGTAACCATCAGAGCATCACAACAAATCACAGCACATACCCAAGGCACACAGAGCTGCGCTCGGTAGTGAAGTGAAAGCACGCTATAAAAATAAAACTACTGAATAATAATAATAATAATAATAATAATAATAATAATAATACAGCTCAGAAAATATAAAGATCTGCTAATAGAAATTGAAAAGATGTAGCATCTCAAGACGGTTACAATATCAGTGATTGTAGGAGCACTTGGAATGATCAAAAAAAGAACCGAAAATTATTTAAGAATGATCCCTGGCTTACCATCTATGCAGAAAGTGCAAAAGATTGTCTTAACTGGTATGTCGCACATATTGAGAAGATTTTCTTTCCTTTTTTCCCCTTTATTTTATTTGTTTACTTTTCTATTTTTTATTTTTTTCATTTTTCTCTCTGTCTTCTCCTTTTTCTCTATCACATGACTCTGTGACTCTGCAAATGAACAATCTGGTGTACTTGTTTTAATGGCCTACCAATGTATACAGTAGTCTCTCTGCCCTAGGTGTCAGGAAGACACTCAGCAAGAAATGGAAACAATTGAAAGAAGATGCTAATGAAAATAATAACAATAACAATAATCATAATAATAATAATAATAATGATTTCTTTTATGATGATGATGATGATAATAATAATAATAATAAGAGGAAGAAGAAGAAGAAGAAAAAAAATAATATTAATAATAGTAATAATAATAATAATAATAATAATAATAATAATATTTGAAAATGATTCCAGGCTTACCATCCCTACAGGAAGTGCAAAAAATCGTATTAACTGGAACGACTCATGTACTGAGAAGAGCATTATCGCTGTGAAAACAACATCCATCCATGAATTTATTTATTTATTAATTTTTAAATACATATTTTATCTGTGAATTTGCATGTGTAATCTGGGAATGCATACAATGAGCTTCTCCGCCTTAGGTGTATGGAAAACATTCGGCGAGAAACGGAAGAAATTTGAAGAAAGAAGGAAAAAAACATAATAATAATAATAATAATAATAATAATAATAACACTGGGAACAGTATCAGAAGGCATCAAGAAGAATATAAAGGAAATTGGAATAGAGTGCCCAGTAGAACTGTTACAAGAGGTTTGCCTCCTTGGTACAGCCAGAACAACCAGGAAAGTGTTAGGTAGCTGAAAAGAACGACTAGCATGGTACCATAGGCTGCAGGTAGTAAGCCCGCTATGCATGCAAGACTCCAGGAGCTCTAACAAAACCTGTGCTAATGAGATAATAATGATAATAATAATAATAATAATAATAATAATAATAATAATAATAATAATAATAATAATAATAATAATAATAAAAACTGAGCAAATATAAAGATCTTGAAATAGAAATCAGCAAAACGTGGAACCTGAAGACTAAAACAATACCTGTTGTCATAGGTGCCCTGGGAATGATAGCAAAAGAGGCTGATCGCTACCTAACTCAGATACCAGGAAACCCCAAAATGGCAGAAATTCAAAAGATAGTGCTCATGGGAACTGCTCATGTCCTACGCAAAATACTTTCTATGTAACCTCAAGTTTTAAAACAAACATAACTTTTGTTTTTTTGTTTTTTAGGCATTCACTAGTACAACACTAAATACAAAACCAAATATATGGCACACTAGGCATAACAACAATACGAACTTCCAGCCTGTTGCCTCTTGAGGTCTCTGGGTGAGACTTGGAGCCAACTTGTACAAATATAAAGCAAAAGTCAAACATAGAATAATAATAATAATAATAATGATAGTAATAATGATGATAATAATAATAATCCTTTGTACTATAGATTCAAGGCCTCAAATTTTTGAGGGAGGCAAACAGTTGATTATATCAATCCCAGTCCGCAACTGGTACTTACTTTATGGATCCCACAAAGATGAAAGCCAAAGTCAACTTTGGTAGGATTTGAACTCAAAACATAAAGAAGACTAAAAGTTGCTAAGCCCAGTCTGCTAACGATTCTACCAGATAACTACCTCCAATAATAATGATAACAATAATCCTTCCTACCATAGGCACAAGGCCTGAAATTATGAGGGTGGGGGATATTCAGTTACATCGACCCTAGTGTATAACTTGTACTTACTTCATTGGCCTCTAAAAGGATGAAAGGCAAAGTCAGAATTTGAACTCAGAATGTAAGGACGGATGAAATGTTGTTAAGCATTTTGCTTGGTGTGCTAACAATTCTGGCTGCTCACTAATAATAGTCCTTTCTGTTAAAGGCACAAGGACTGAAATTTTAGGGGAGAGGATAAGTCGATTACATCAACCTCAGTGTTTCACTGCTACTTAATTTATTGACTCTCAATAGGATGAAAGGCAAAGTTGACCTTGGCAGAATGTAAAGACGAACAAAATGCCGCAAAGCATTTTGCCTGGTGCAGTAACAATTCTGCCAGCTTGTCACCATAATAATGATGATAATAATAATAATAATAATAATAATAATAATAATAATGGGCTACAGCAAATATTCTGCTCAATACCACAGATTTGCTTGTCAGTTGTTTGACCTTAACCAGTTGAGCATGTCCCTTAGTGGCTGACGATATGTGCATCTCTGATCACGAGCAGAAGTAGTGGGGGAGCATCATAGCCATGTGTTGAGAGGGATTCTTTGGGGTTTGAATAGTTCACCTCTGGAACATGGGTGGTTCTTTCAACATCCTTAAACAACCCTTATTCAGGGATCGTTTGAGCGGGATGGGCTACTCAACCTGAAGAAAATTCTAACTGGGCCCCACCTGCAAGGTCATGTGCTGTTTATCTTGATATGAGATCACCAGGTCGCGCACATATGGTTGTGATGCATGTGCCTGGTGTACCTTTATCAGACGGGTAGTCATGATGGGTATATTGGGCTTCGTATATTTTACCCCAGTGTCACTTTGATGGCATGAACTGCTCTCTCACTCAATAATAATAATAATAATGATAATAATAATAATAGTAACCATGAAATAATAATAATAATAATAATAGTAACCATGAAAAGAGGAAAACTAGTTAAGAGTAACAACATCACACTAGATAAAACCAATGAAATAAAAGAATTAGACCAAAGCCAAACTTACAAATACTTAGGAATCCATGAACTAGATAAGACACAACACACACAAATGAAAGAGAAAATAAAAAAAGAATATTATAGACGAGTTAGATCAATACTAAACACAGAGCTCAATGCTAAAAACAAGATAATAGGCATCAACACTTTAGCTGTCCCAGTTATAAGTTACAGCTACAATATCCTTAACTGGACACGAAATGAACTGTCCAAAATAGATAGGAAAACAAGAAAAATAATGACAGGATCTAGGATGCATCACCCAAAATCTGACATAGAAAGACTATATATACAACGTATAGAAGGTGGTAGAGGCCTTATACAGCTGGAAAACTACTATAAAATAACCACCATAGGTCTTCAAAAATACCTACTTCAGAAGGAAGGAAAACTGATCCAGATAGCAGCAAAACACGAGCAAAACAAAAAACTGTTCTCAGTATTTAAGGAAGCTGACAAATACAAACAAGAATCATACCACCTAATAAACATGAAGAAGAAGAAGAAGATGAAGAAACAACAAAAGCTATAAAACAAATGAAATCCAAACTAAAAATAGAACAGCAACGATCCATGTTAAAACGATGGCAAGAAAAGCCCCTTTATGGGAAATACTGCACTAAACTAAACGCAAAAGAAATAGACAAAGAAAAATCCCAGCAATGGTTGAGAAGCTCAGGACTCAAAGCAGAAACAGAGGGATTTTTAATTGCAGCACAAGACCAAAGCCTCCCCACCAGAAATTACCAAAAACATGTAATGAAAAGAAATATTACAAGTAACTGCAGAATATGTGGAGATGGACAAGAAACAATAAATCATATTATCTCTAGCTGCCCAGTCCTGGCTAAGAAGGAATATATTCACAGACATGACAGAGTTGGAACCTACATACATTGGAAGCTATGCCAACATTATGGAATAACAACAGAAAAAAGATGGTATAGGCACACACCAGAAAAGGTCACAGAAAACGAGAAAGCAACCATACTCTGGGATATGCCGATACACACAGATAGAGAAATTAAGGCCAACAGACCAGATATAGTTGTCAGAGATCACGAAGAAAAAAAATGCTTTTTAATTGATGTATCAATACCGGCTGATGACAACGTGTCTCTAAAAGAAATGGAGAAACTCTCAAAATACAAAGACCTGGAAATAGAGATAACTAGAATGTGGAATCTGAAAACAGAAACAATTCCTATCATAGTAGGTGCATTAGGCATGATAAAAAAATATTCAGACAAATACATAACAAAAACACCAGGACTACAAACACATATAACATACAGAAAATTGCACTACTAGGCACTGCACACATCCTACGCAGAACACTTTCCATACAATAACCATCAGAGCATCACAACAAATCACAGCACATACCCAAGGCACACAGAGCTGCGCTCGGTAGTGAAGTGAAAGCACGCTATAAAAATAAAACTACTGAATAATAATAATAATAATAATAATAATAATAATAATAATAATAATAATAATAATAATAATGATAATGAGAATGATCCCTGGCATACCATCCCTGCTAGAAGTGCAAAAGATTGTCTTAACTGGTACATCACATGTATTGAGAAGAGCATTGTCGATGTGAGAACTATTACTACCCATGTATTTTAATTTAACTTTAAAAAAAAAAAAATTAACGAACTAGTGAGTTTAGTTTAATGGCCTACCAATGTATACTATGAGTTTCTTTGCCCTAGGAGTCGGGAAGACACTCGGCAAGAAATGGAAGCAAATTTGAAAAAAAAGATAATAATAATAATAATAATAATAATAATAATAATAATAATAATAATAATGATAATAATAATAATAATAATAATGATAATAATAATACTTCTGATTTTAACTGATTGGAAATGTTATCATGTACATTGTTTTGTCTTGGTATAAAAGATGGGCTACAGCAAATATTCTACTCAATACCACAGATTTGCTTGTCAGTTGTTTGACCGTAACCAGTTGACCATGTCCCTTAATGGCTGACGATATGAGCATCTCTGATCACTAGCACAAGTAGTTGGGGAGCATCATAGCCGTGTGTTGAAAGGAATTCTTAGAGGTTTGGATAATTCACCTCTGGAAACATGGGTGGTTCGTTCAACATCCTTAAATAACCCTTATTCAGGGACCTTTTGAGCGGGATGGGCTACTCGACCAGAAGAAAATTCTAACTGGGCCCCACCTGCAAGGTCATGCGCTGTTTATCTTGATATGAGATCACCATGTCGTGCACATATGGTTGTGATGCATGTGCCTAGTGTACCCTTTTCAGACGGGTAGTCATGATGGGTATACTGGGCTTCGTATATTTTACCCCAGTGTCACTTTGATGGCATGCACTGCTCTCTCACGCAATAATAATAATAATAATAATAATAATAATAATAATAATAATAATAATAATAATAATAATAATAATAATAGTAATAATAATAACAACAACAACGCTAAAGACCCCTTTGGTCATGAATGACCATGGGATTGCACCTAGAAAGTTCGCCTCTGGGGTACAAGTCACGGCAAATTTGCTTATAGAAATCTAGCAGTTATCCTTGCTTACCAACATCCCTTCTCCACACCACCAATGTTGTCCCAGGGAATGGCAAAGACTGATACAGCTTGGTACCAGTGATGTCACAACACATTTCTATAACTGGGTGAAGTGAAGCAGCATGAAATAAAGTGTCTTGCTCAAAAACACAACACAGAGCCTGGTCTGATGATCACAGCTGGAATCTCTTTGATCGTAAGTCAGAGTTGACCTCTTTTACTCTTTAACTTGTTTCAGTCATTTGACTGTGGCCATGCTGGAGCACTGCCTTTGGTCAAGCAAATCGACCCCAGGACTTATTCTTTGTAAGCCTAGTACTTATTCTATCAGTCTCTTTTGCCGAAGCGCTAAGTTACAGGGATGTAAACACACTAGCATCAGTTGTCAAGCGATGTTGGTGGACAAACATATACATACACATACATATACATATATATATATATATATATATATATATTTAAGTAGATAAATGAATTATCTTATTACGGATAATTCAAATGATAACTGATACCTGGGTAGCAAAAATCACAACAGAAAAAGCACGGTTGAAGTTACGACCATGGGGCATAAAATCCGTGCCTTAGTGCGGAAATTTGAAGTTTTATATATTAAGTGTAGTAAGAAATGGACTCCTTATTCAATCCGAATTAGGGACTTTGCAGCCTTTGAAACATATGTAGAAAATAATAAAAAGGAATTTTGTTAAATCTTCGTTGAGCTCCATTTCTTCCTACACTTTATATATTTATATATATATACATATACATATATACAACAGGCTTCTTTAAGTTTCCGTCTACCAAATTCACTCACAAGGATTTGGTCGACCTGAGACTATAGTAGAAGACACTTGCCCAAGGTGCCATGCAGTGGGACTGAACCCAGAACCATGTGGTTGGTAAGCAAGCTACTTGCCACAATACCAACAATAACAACAACAAGCATAGAAAATAACACTATCAGGTACTTCATGCATATTATGTACAGGACTGGCAATACAATGGTGAAACATTGCACATAACCAACTGCACTTTATCATGTAGTGGAAGTACAGACTAAAAGGAATAATGATTTTTTTCTGCTATAGGCGCAGGAGTGGCTGTGTGGTAAGTAGCTTGCTTACCAACCACATGGTTCCAGGTTCAATCCCACTGCGTGGCACCTTGGACAAGTGTCTTCTACTATAGCCTCGGGCCAACCAAAGCCTTGGGAGTGGATTTGGTAGACGGAAACTGAAAGAAGCCCATCGTATACGTGTGTGTGTGTATATATATATATACATATATATATATTATATATATATATATATATATATATATATATATATATATATATATATAATATATATATATATATACATATATATATGAAAGAAGGTTTGAAAATACAATTTTAAAAGATGTTTATTTACTTGACCGGTTTCACTTTTTTAGAAAAAGATTGTCAAAAGTAGCATGTAAAAGCTTTGTTGTGTTAGGTACTGGTTGTCACAAAATATTACAATACATATATACATTCTTTGATAATAATAAGAACATGTTAAAAACAGTTTACAAGGAAAAATCTTTAGACAATCTTTTTCTAAAAAAGTGAAACCGGTCAAGTAAATAAACATCTTTTAAAATTGCATTTTCAAACCTTCTTTCATATATAATTCCACTCGTGTGGTACCTTACAACTTCACTTTGGTTGTTTTCTTGTGTGTTTTTATTTCTTGTATTGTATTTTTTTGTAATTGTATTTATATTTTGTATTTTATTTTGTATTTTATTTTGTAAGTTTATTTGTATCGTTTTTACGTCCTGTTTGT
>NC_042999.1:36734999-36754999 GCF_006345805.1 Octopus sinensis | reverse complement strand
GTTTGTTACGTCGCCAAAGCACGGAGGCCAGTCTATGCGGTACTGCCTACAGCCACGTTCGGATGATTTTCTTGTGTGCCACCGGCACTGGTACCACAAAGATACAAATTCCATTGATGTTCATCTATTTTGATTTGTTTTGATTTGATTTGATTTTCACTTGCCTCAACAGGTCTTCACAAGTGTCACAAGAAGGAAGGTATGCACAGGTGGACTGACTACGTCCCAGGTAGGGGCCACGGGTTATGGCCTGACTAGTCTTGCCGGGTCTTCGGATGGTGTTTTTATGTGCCACCGACACAGGTGCCAGATGAGGCTGGCGAACGGCCACGATCGGATGGTGTTTGTTGCGTGCCCACAGCATGGAGGCCAGTCGATGCGGTACTGGCTACGGCCACGTTCGGATGGTTTTCTTGTGTGCCACCGGCACTGGTACCACAAGATACAAATTCCATTGATGTTCATCTATTTTGATTTGATTTGATTTGATTTTGATTTTCACTTGCCTCAACAGGTCTTCACAAGTGTCACAAGAAGGAAGGAAGGTATGCACAGGTGGACTGACTACGTCCCAAGTAGGGGCCATGGGTTATGGCCTGACTAGTCTTGCCGGGTCTTCGGTTGGTGTTTTTATGTGCCACCGACACAGGTGCCAGATGAGGCTGCGGACGGCCACGATCTGATGGTGTTTGTTATGTGCCCACATCACAGAGGCCAGTCGATGCGGTACTGGCTACGGCCATGTTCGGATGGTTTTCTTGTGTGCCACCGGTACTGGTACCACAAAGATACAAATTCCATTGATGTTCATCTATTTTGATTTGGTTTGATTTGATTTGATTTGATTTTGATTTTCACTTGCCTCAACAGGTCTACACAAGTGTCACACACTTGCCTCAACAGGTCTTCACAAGTGTCATAAGTAGGAAGGTATGCACAGGTGGACTGACTACGTCGCTGGGTCTTTGGATGGTGTTTTTATGTGCCACCGACACAGGTGCCAGATGAGGCTGGCGAACGGCCACGATCGGATGGTTTTCTTGTGTGCCACCGGTACTGGAACCACAAAGATACAAATTCCATTGATGTTCATCTATTTTGATTTGGTTTGATTTTCACTTGCCTCAACAGGTCTTCACAAGTGTCATAAGAGGGAAGGTATGCACAGGTGGACTGACTACGTCGCGGGTCTTTGGATGGTGTTTTTATGTGCCACCGACACAGGTGCCAGATGAGGCTGGCGAACGGCCACGATCAGATGGTGTTTGTTGTGCCCACAGCACGGAGGCCAGTCGATGCGGTACTGGCTACGGCCACGTTCGGATGGTTTTCTTGTGTGCCACCGGTACTGGAACCACAAAGATACAAATTCCATTGATGTTCATCTATTTTGATTTGGTTTGATTTGATTTTCACTTGCCTCAACAGGTCTTCACAAGGGTCACACACTTGCCTCAACAGGTCTCCACAAGTGTCACACACTTGCTTCTGCCTCAACAGGTCTTCACAAGTGTCACACACTTGCCTCAACAGGTCTTCACAAGTGTCATAAGAGGGAAGGTGTGCACAGGTGGACTGACTACATCGCCGGGTCTTCGGATGGTGTCTTTATGTGCCACCGACACAGGTGCCAGATGAGGCTGGCGAACGGCCACGATCGGATGGTGTTTGTTGTGCCCACAGCACGGAGGCCAGTCAATGCGGTACTGGCTACGGCCACGTTTGGGTGGTTTTCTTGTGTGCCACCGGCACTGGTACCACAAAGAATACAATTCCACTGATGTTCATCTATTTTGATTTGTTTTGATTTGATTTTCACTTGCCTCAACAGGTCTTCATAAGTGTCACAAGAAGGAAGGTATGCACAGGAGGACTGACTACGTCCCAGGTAGGGGCCACGGGTTATGGCCTGACTAGTCTTGCCGGGTCTTCTCACGCACAGCATACTTCCATAGGTCTCGGTCTCTAGACATTTCCTTAGTGAGACCTAAAGTTCGAAGGTCGTGCTTCACCACCTCGTCCCAGGTTTTCCTGGGTCTACCTCTTCCACAGGTTCCCTCAACTGCTAGGGTGTAGCACTTTTGCACACAACTATCTTCAGCCTTTCTCATCACATGACCATACCAGCGCAGCCGTCTCTCTTGCACACCACAACTGACGCTTCTTAGGTTCAACTTTTCTCTCAAGGAACTTACACTCTGACGATTATGAACACTGACATTACACATCCATCGGAGCATACTGGCTTCATTTCTTGCGAGCTTACGCATATCCTCAGCAGTCACGGCCCATGTTTCACTACCATGTAGCATGGCTGTACGTACACATGCATCATACAGTCTGCCTTTTACTCTGAGCGAGAGGCCTTTTGTCACCAGCAGGGGTAAGAGCTCTCTAAACTTTGCCCAGGCTATTCTTACTCTAGCAGTTACACTTTCAGCACACCCCCCCTGCTACTGACTTGGTCTCCTAGGTAGCGGAAGCTATCAACTACTTCTAGTTTGTCTCCCTGGAACGTGGCAGAAGTTGGTCTCTGCACATTTCCAGTGTTTATTGCTCCTGAGCATTTGCCACAGACAAAAACTATTTCCTAGTTAGCCTTCCTTTGACATTGCTGCACCTCTTATGTGTCCATAGCTTACACTTGGTGCATCTTATAGAGTTTCTCTACCTACACCTTTTTTACAGATCGAGCAGGGCCATCTACCTGAAGGCGTTTGTGATTGATCTACCTTCCTACTTATTAGGACTTTGGTTTTGGCTAGGTTGATTCTAAGGCCCTTCGATTCTAATCCTTGTTTCCACACCTGAAACTTCTCCTCCAGTTCTGATAGTGACTCAGCAATTAGAGCAAGGTCATCAGCATAGAGGAGCTCCCAGGGGCAACCTGTCTTGAATTCCTCCGTTATTGCCTGGAGGACTATGATAAATAGGAGGGGACTGAGGACTGAACCTTGGTGGACCCCAACCTCTACCCGGAATTCTTCACTGTACTCGTTGCCAACCCACACCTTACTAGCAGCGTCTCTGTACATAGCTTGCACAGCTCTCACCAACCATTCTTCTATCCCTAGTTTCCTCATTGATCGGGGGACCCTGTCAAGGGCTTTCTCCAAGTCAACAAAAGCCAGGTACAAGGGCTTATCTTTGGCTAGGTATTTCTCCTGCAGCTGTCTTACCAGGAATATAGCATCAGTAGTACTTTTCCCTGGCACGAACCCAAACTGCATATCATCTAAGCTAACTCTCTCTCTAATTAGTTGGGCTATAACCCTCTCCATAACCTTCATTACCTGATCCAGCAGCTTGATGCCCCTGTAGTTATTTGTCTCTAGGGCGTCGCCTTTACCTTTGTAGCAGTTGACTATTATGCTGCTACACCAGTCATTGGGTATGACCCCCTCGTGTATCACCTGGTTAACTATACGGGTGACTAAGCTATAGCCGACACCACCAGATATTTTGAGCATCTCTGCAGTAATTCCTGATGGGCCTGGGGCTTTCCCTGTTTTCATGCTTCTAATTGCCTTATCTACTAAGGAACTGTTAACTCGGATTGCTGGTCCCTCTGTTGGGTCGACATTCGGCAGACTCTCTTTATCCCATTCATTTTCTTCATTCAGCAACCTATCATAGTGGCGTCTCCAAGCCTCTCTCTTGCATCCTCATTAAGCGCAAGTGAACCGTCATCCTTGCGAACACATTTCTCTCCTACCACGTCACGATTCTCTCTCACACACTGTCTTGCAACACGAAATACCTCAAGTCTTTCATCCTCACGACGCAGGACATTGGCAAATTTTTCCTTATCTGCCTCCCCTCTGGCTAGATAGACCTGTCTCCTGGCTTCCCTTCTGGCAGACTGATACACTTCCCTGCTACCACCGTTCTTCCAGGCCTTCCAAGCCTGTTTCTTTTGTCTAATAGCCCTGTCAACAATATTGTTCCACACCGACGTTATTTTGGGTCTTAAGGGACTTTGCACCAGCCACAGATCTGGTCAGCGGCTTTCAGCAGGTTGTCCCTCAGAAGCGTCCAGTTGTCTTCTACCCCATGCGTAGCTATACTCCCTTCCATTTCGTCTAAGGCTTCAAATAACATATCTCTAAATCTCTGTCCATTCGCAGGGTCTTTAAGCTTCCAGACCCTTCTTCTCCATGTTGGTCGTCTTCTAGTCGCCCTCTTAGTCCTGATCCTAAAGTCACTAACTACCAGTCTATGTTGTGGGATGCATTCTTCACCTGGGAAGGTTTTGGCATTTATAAGCAGCCATCTTTCCCTTTTTCTGGCAAGGATGTAGTCGATTTGGCTAGTATGCCGGCCTGATCGGTAGGTGACCAGGTGGCTTGTCGGTTTCCTGAAGTTAGTGTTGCAAATCATAAGACTATTCGCATCGCAGAACTCCAGCAGCCTGGTTCCCTCCTCGTTGCGGGAACCATAACCGTAGCCTCCATGCACGCCATGGAAGCCCCCAGCACATCGTCCAACATGCCCATTGAAGTCACCAGCCACAAAGAGAAGGTCCCTGTCGTTCGTCAATGATGTGGTCTGCAGTAGGGTGTCATAGAAACAGTCTTTCTGTCCATCAGGTAGCCCTGGCTGAGGGGCATAGGCCGATATAATAGTTGCTAAACTATGGTGGAGCACTAATCTAATCTTAATTATTCTGTCACTTACTCTGACTACCTCGATTACCTTATCTACCCATTTTTCGGCGATAAGCATGCCCACACCCCCGACTCCGTCAGTATTCCCAGCCCAGAAAATCTTGTACCTCTGTCCTTTGCCTGTGAGGAACCTAGCAGAACCTCCTCTCCACCTCACTTCTTGAATGCAGCATATATCAACCCCCCTCCGTTCAAGCAATTCAACTATCTCGCCAGATCTGCCTTTCAGTGTGCCAACGTTGAGGGTGCCAACCCTGAGGCTGTGGGTGGGGGTGGAAGTGGTATTGGTCCTAATAGCGTCGTGGACCTGAAAGAAAACTCGCGTTTGGCAGTATTCATAGACAAACATAGGACTTAAGTTCAAACCTCGTACACAACACTAAACATATCTTGCAATGACTGACCACTACCTATTATGGAAGGAGGTGGGGTGGCGTAAGACTTTGAAGTGTATAAGGGAGACAAGGATGAGAAAATTTAGGACTTCCTGTACCGGTGGTGGGGGTGGGAGGGCGGGTGCGACGCGAAAACCGGGCGGCAGCCATTCCCTTCATAGGAGAGAAATAGTTATTAGTAGCTATAAATACCTAAATTTTGCCTAATCTATGGGAGAAGCGTGAACGATAAGGAGCTATAAATTATAAATACGTTTATTCTATATCTACGAGGCGTGAGACTGATCGATAAAATAAAATTAGGGGCAAGCTTTAAGATTAAATATATATTTAACACAAGGCATGAGACAACGATATATAATTAAGATGAACTATAGAATTATATGTACATATAAAAAGACACAAGGCGTGAGGCTAAATTTCACAAGTCATAACAATAATACTAATAGAGATAAAACAGGGCTAACTAAAAGATCAGATCAGTTGCAGATAGTTAAGTAGGTACACGGGTTGAAATTTAATATAGATTGCTTAGCTTGGATTCATTTTTCGTATTTCGTATTTTTCGTAGGGAGTCGGATATAATAATACTGATGATGATGATGATTTCTTTTATTTGCCACTTGAGTGAAGGATGAAGGGGACAATACAAAGGCAGACATAAAATGTGGGGGTTTACATACAATGGAAAAAAAAAAGGTATACACAGTATAATTCTTAAAATTTTGGATTGTTATAAAGCCCACTTTGGTATACAGTATACTTAGTAAAACCAGTAAAGACATGACTATCTCTGACCACCTACTACGTACTCTCTCATACTGTCTTGTACTCTCCTTTTTATATTGACTAACTCATACCACTTGTCACATGCAAGGGGTGTACCATTTATTATTAATCCCCTACAACATCTCCCCTTTCAAGTGTTTCTTAGGAAGTGTCATTTTATTTAGCAATACATTTTTCTTATTGACTCCACCTCCCTGTTTTTGAGGGTTTTTTTTCCATACACTTTAATATTTTTGGCACTTGGCATCGATTTTCCGGAACTCTGTATGTTTTCTTTTCCTCTCACTTGTATGCCTGGGTTCGATCACCTGTTGTGGTGTTGGTACTTGGAATTTATCGTACAACCATTCCATCAGTTCTTTCAACTTTGGTTTGCTTTCCACAAATCTCTTTTTCAGTTGGTTCCTGTGTCTCTTTTGTATGCCATTTCTACTTTTTACCCAATACATCTTTTTACGTGTGCATTTGGTAATTATGCCATCTTCCCAACTCAGATTTCCATTCTTGTATGTCTTCGTATACACATTTTCACCAACTTTAAAGAATCTTGCTATGCCTTCCCTGGCACTTTTTCTTTTGCCAGGTAGCAATTTATCAAAGACTGATTTTACTTTCCTTGCAAACATCAGCTCAGCTGGTGAGCTACCTGCAGATGTATTCGGATTTGGTGTCACACAGTACACTCTTAAAATTCGTTGTAGAGCTACCTCACCTGTGACTTCCTTATTCAACTTTCTTGAAAGCATCAACAAAGCGTTCTGCCTGTCCGTTAGATCTGGAATGGTATGGCACAGTAGTTACATGTTCTACCGTGAACATTTCACAAAATTTTCTAAATTTGTTAGACACAAATTGTGTTCCATTGTCAGACACTTTCTTGCCTGGGGTGCCAAATCTCGCAAATGATTCATGTAAAAAATTCATCACTGTTGAAGAGGTTGGTTTTTTTACACTTGCAAATTTCATGCCATTTCAAAAAACTATCAACTAGCACTAAGTAGTAAGAACTGTTTAAAGGACCAGTGAAATCGATGTGTACCGTGGAACATCTACATTTGAACGATGTTTACTTTTTATTGTGGGCAATTTTTCATTTCGTTTTACTGCAGTATTTTGTTTCAGTCCCTCAGCTGCATTTGAACCTTCGACTGAATTGACTATATTTCCACACAAAACATTTATGGGCATATTCCAAACTTTGTTTAGTTCTATCCACTCTGTGCCGAATAGATTAAGTGAACTTTTTAACGTATATATCTTCATCTTTTTTGTTTGACTTTGAAATGCTACATTACATATGAATTCACTGAAAAAATATAATCTTTTTTCCATAACACAATGTACTACCTTTTTCAATTTAATTAATTTCGGCTTATTGGCATATTTCCACAGTTTTTCGTGATGTCACTACCAATGTCCAATTGCATTTTAACTCTTGTATTTCTGATTTTCACATTCACAAATTTCCTCATCATTATATTACCAATTTCTTCTGATGACATACTATTTATTCTTTTTCCTTTGTTCTGACGTTTTGTCATCTTCATTCTACAGTGTATCTTTATATGTCCTATATTTCCATATCTTCTGTAGTATGCTTCAAAGGTAACTCCTTCACCAGGTTCGTATTTTAACTCTGTTATGGAGTTCATGACATAGTCTGTCAAGAACACTTCTTCTGACTTTCCTGATGATTTCAGTAATTGCAGCATTTGTTGCTATAATATTGTTTTGGTGTTGCTCCTGCAGTTATATCTGCTACAGTTGTTGTTGGTGGTATTAAAGGAGGGTGGTGGGCAATCATTGTTATGGACTTGGCTGACAGACGGATCCATCCCACATGTGATAGCAGCTGTTCAACATTACTCCAGAAGTCAGCAATACCCAGACACTGCAAGCACCTCGGAAAGTCTATCTGACAGCACATCTGTGCCTGTAGAGTTTATCTCAAACTGGCAGCATCCACTGGTAACATGCCAGGCTAAAGACATCTGAAAATTATCCATCACCCTTCCCTGCTACTAATCCTCTGTACGTAATTAAAGTGGAACAGTCACTGATCCTATTGCCTGACTTGTAGAGGACAGTGAGTGCCTGACAACATTCTAAATGCCATGCACCCAGTCTTGGCCTATCCTTTACCCAGGACTGCAGCTCCATCAAAGAGATGAGCTGCGGAAAGGTATGTCTCATAAACAGAGCCTACACACGTTCGCCTTCTAGAAATCATTGCAGATGATGCAACCTGAGTGCATATCTGTGCATCAAAAGCCATGGCAGACCCAAGCTGCCATGCAGAGGGAGTTTGGCAACAGACTGACTGCCTGGCCATCGGAATGAGTCCTTTCCACAAGAAAATAAACAGGATACACTCCAACCTAATCAAGCAGTAACTGGGGCAAGACACAACGGTCAGATGATAAATAATGACAAAGGCAATGTAGGCATTCGCTACCTTTCAGAGACAACTTCCTCTCTGCCCATTTCTGGGTAAGACAGGCCATCCTATTTGTTACCTCTTCCCAATTCTTATCCACTGAACCAAACCCCAAGCAGTTTAACTGGTCCAACAGTCCAGCGTCTGATGCTGCCAGCTGACGGCATCAATCTACCTCTCCAGGTGCCCAGTTGCAATTCCACCAACTTGTTGGCATTGATTCTGGCCCCTGCAACAGACTCATATTCCCTTACAATGGAGCCGACCATCTCTCCACTTTGGAGGCATTTGACACCATGATGGTGACGTTGTCTGTGAACACCAACACTGCCCTCCTGAGCCCAATTTTGAAAGGGAGGCCTCTTAACTGTTCCAACTTCCACAGCAGTGGCTTGAGCATCAACACATACAGAAGAGGTGGCAGTGAGCAGCTTTGACGGCCTGAATGTGCGATACTAAACAGTTCTGATAGATGGCCCTTTACTTTGATCACCAAGCAGGTGCCACTGTACATTGCAGCAATCCTGCCTCAGAAAATGGGTCCAAAACTGGTTGCTTTAAGGATGGCTTCCAAGTAGCAATGGTCAACTCTATCAAAAGCTTTCGACTGATCTAAATTGATCAGGGCCCCACTGAAGCCAGCTTTAGTCCCCACCCTCTCTACGATGTATTGCATAAGGTGGAGGTTGTCGTGGATAGACCTATTCAGGATTGTGCACATTTGTGCCTCCCCAACCAGACTACCGACGACAAGCACCAACCTTTTTGCTAACACCTTGGCCACAATCTTAAACTCTATATTTAGCTGAGTTATGAGCTGAAAATTTCCTAGCAAGTCCCCATTGTTGGCTTGCTTTCTCAGCAGTGTTACCACATCCCGGCTAACAGCACTAAGAATTCTCCCATTCTGTTGCTAGTTACTGTAGATGTCTGCCAAAAGGCTGCCAAACAAATCTGGCATGAATACAAAGAATTCGTAGAACAGACTGTCCAAACTGGGCGATTTGTGACTTGTGCAATTGCTCATCACCTCCTGTATTTCAGTGGTTGTAATTGGCTTTTCACAAAATCTCACTTCTGTTACTGAGAGCTGCAGTAAGCTGTCCAGGTACAAAGTAAACACCGCTACTGTTGCCAACCCATCACCCTCCTCAAACAGCCATGCAAAGTGCTGTTGGAAAGCCACATACATCTGCTCAGAACTGAGTAGCATGTGTCTGTCCTGATCCATCAAAGACTTGATTGGGGTTTTGTTTCCACATCACATCTCTACCATTTGGGTCCATTGGATGGCTTTACTTCCTTTGTGTCATAGCACACAAGCACACTCTGACAATGCATCCTTCATGTTTCGCCTCAAAGAAATGGTCAAAAGCCATTCTCACCACTAGCATGTCAGCTGCAATGCCTTTACTAATAGCCTCTTCTAATTTAGTAACTAGTTCTCCCTCTTATCTATTTCTATTGCTAAATCTTTACTAAATGCTATCGATTCTATTCTAATCACTCTCTTCAGAGTGATTCACCACCAGTTGTTGATGATAGCCCTCATCAATTGCTGCTTAACTAGTTTGCTAATCCGGTCCCTGTAGTATTTGTGAGCTGGTAAGGATGCATTCAACTTCCAGTAACCGGGTCCCTGTCTACGAGTCCTTTCTAAATTGACTGTGCAGATCACAAATTTGTGATCTGTGTAGCTGACCAATTTAAATTGTGGACAACCTATGCTATCCCGATTCTCTGACTAACAAATACTCTATCTAAATATGATCTGGATGACCCGTTGTGGTTGCTCCATGTCAACACTGGCACATCAGGGAAATCTAGTTGATACCTGTCAGGAAGCTGGAAAGTCCTGGGCAGGTTTTCAAGGCTTTTAACCTCATTCTGATATGTACTAAACCCGCACAGTCCTTCAGTGCATCCAAAATACTATTTCAGTCCCCCACTAGTACTGAAGTGTGAGACGTTCCCAAGAATGTTTCTAGTCATCTGAAGAAATTTGGCCTTCCAGCCCCTGTTGGGGCATAAACCACCATCAGTCTAAAGCCATCACTTTCACTGCCATTCACATTCAGGACCACCAATCTACCATCTGAGTCTAGGAAGACAGACCATACTCAGAAACCTAAGAATTTCTGGAGTAGCACTGCTACATTGCCACCTGCTTCTGATAGATCACCAGATGAGAATACCTTACAGTCTTCAAAAATGGATGCTAGAGCATGTTTTTCCAGAGATACTTGTTTCACTAATGGCAGCCACATTTAAATCAAGCGACCTGAGATCATTGAGCAAGTGACCTGGCTTCCATGCTGATCCCAGACCTTGCACATTCACACACCCCATTCTCAGCACCTATTTCTTTACTACCCACAAGGGGCTAAACACAGAGAGGATAAACAAGGACAGACAAACGGATTAAGTCAATTATATCGACCCCAGTGCGTAACTGGTACTTATTTAATCGACCCCCGAAAGGATGAAAGGCAAAGTCGACCTTGGCGGAATTTGAACCCAGAACGTAACGGCAGACGAAATACCAGTAAGCATTTCACCTGGCGTGCTAACGATTCTGCCAGCTCACTCCATTCTCATTACCGTCATGTTAGTCAGAGAAAGAAAAATCAAGGTTACTCACCTTGATTTTTGAGAAACCCTGGAAATCCAGGCCTCTCTGCTGGTGAATGTTTTTTAAAAGGCCCTTCCAATAACCTTTTATCAACTGATTTTTTTAAATCCTCAAACTACATGGGAATTTTTCTCTTATAGTTTTATAAACACCTAAGAACGTTTTAATTAAAAGTCTGCTAGATATATTTTTCATTGGAGATTGGAAACAACTCATTTACAACCATCATGAGATGTTTTTGATAAGGATATACACAAACACATACATAAATACACACACACACACACACACACTATATACAATAGGCTTCTTGCAGTTTCCATTTATTAAGTCCACTCACAAGGTTTAGTTCGACTTTGGAGTATAGTAGAAAACTCTTGTCCAAAGTACTGCGCTATGGGACGGAACCCATGACCGTATGGTTGGGAAGCAAGTTTCTTAACCACACAACCACAGCTGTGCCTTTGTATATATGTGTGTGGGTGTGCTGTATGCATGCACACATTCTCACACACATGTACATGAACTGTGTGCATTTATGTATACATGCATTAGTGTGTGTGTGCATATGATGGTGTGTCGGAGCATTGCACTACCAGCTGTTTCCAAAGACCAAAGAAATGAGAGTGTTTTACCAAGCTGACACACACAGGCTTAGCACGGATGTATGTTATGTACACATCTAAACCTTTTGATCCTTCCTTCTCTCTTTCTTCTCGTTCTCTCTTTTTGTTTCTTTCTAACCGTCTCACTCTCTCTCTCTTGCTTTCTTACTTTCTTTCTGACTTTCTTTCTCTCTCTCTTTCTCTCTCTCTCTCTCTCCTCTCTATCTTTTCCATACTCTCTTACTATTTGAGATATCAGCACACATGATAATGTGCATTGATGTATACACACACACACACACACACACACACACACACACACACACACACACACACACACACACACACACACACACACACACACACACACACACACATAAGTGCATATTTGAGCAAGCAGATGTTAGTCAACATACATATATGTTTACAAGTTGAAGAGTTGAAGTTAGTAGGACACACATATATATATATATCATCATCATCATCATCATCATCATCATCGTTTAACGTCCGTTTTCCATGCTAGCATGGGTTGGATGGTTCAACTGGGGTCTGGGAAGCCAGTAGGCTGCACCAGGCCCAGTCTGATCTGGCAGTGTTTCTACAGCTGGATGCCCTTCCTAACGCCAACCACTCCACGAGTATATATATATATATATATATATATCTATATATATATATATATATATATATATATATATTATATATATATATATATATATATATATATTATATATATATATATATATATATTATATATGTACACATATATTTATACATACACTCATATATATGTGTGTGTGTGTTTAAATATATAGATGTATGTATCATTTGTATACAACCACACACATATACTCATGTCCATACTGTAGCATGCATGTTATTTGTATATGCAAAATTTGATCTTACCAGTCTGATATGACCTATGAAGTTTAGGGACCTGGTTTGCTTTCTATGACTAATTATCATAATAATAATTAATTTTATGTACATATGTACATATGTGTGTGTGAGCAAGTGTAGGCATGCATGATTGTGTATGTGTCTGAACAGAGGTCTACATTTACAGATACATACATATATATGTTTGAATGTATGTACATCATCATCATCATCATCATCATCATCATCATTTAGAGTCTGTTTTTCATGCTAGCATGGATTAGACGGTTTGACTAGAACTGGTAAGATAGAGAGCTGCACCGGGTTCCAGTCTGTTTTGGTTTAGTTTCTACAGTTGGATGCCTTTCCTAATGCCAACCACTCCAATAGTGGAGTGGGTGCCTCTAACATGTCAACGGCACGAGTGCCTTTTATGTGTCACTGGTACTGGCCATGGTTATGACTTCACTTGGTTTGACATTGTCATCTCAAGCACACACACACATACACACACACACAAACACACACACAGAGGATATAGGATAAAAATCCTTTCTGAGTCATACAGACTCATAGGGTTGGTTTCCTGATTTCTGAGGTGCATATATTCTCTACCTGGATGGGACACTGGTCCCTCACACGCTTACTCACTTTTACCAGCTGGGTGGACTGGATCAATATGAAATGAAGTGTTTTGTACAAGAACACAGTGTGTCATCTGGTCCAGGAAATGAAACCACAATCTTATGATAATGGGCCCAACGCCCTAACCACTGAACCCCACATGCCGCCACACACATACATGCACGCACACACATCACATGGTCATGTAATTGACCAGACTATTGGATGTTGCTATAAATCACTAGTCACAGTGTGCTTTGCATCATTTTAGCTTTTGAATGATGCCACTCTACTGGTTAGGCAAAGCAGGTCAACAATCCCCTTGACCGGAAGGTTAGTCCATCACAGGATTATCCATTTACAGCTGTGGAGATTGAAGTGACGTGAACTGAAATGTTTCACTCAAGAACACAAAATGGTGTGTGGGCAAACAAAAGAAAGGGCACCCAACACATTTAGCAGGAGTTATTGGTTCCTGTCAGAGTTGTTCTCTCCCTTGTTTGCAATATAACGGACACAAATAATGTCATTAACCAGCTGGAAGAGATGTCTTCCTGGGGTTAAAAAGGCTAGTAAGAGTATTCTGTATGGAACAACCATTACTTTTCAGTAAGGAGTAGACAGCCGCCATATATCTACACACACACACACATACACATGATGGGCTTCTTTCAGTTTCCGTCTCCATAAGGATTTGGTTGGCCTCAGACTATAGTAGAAGACACTTGCCTAAAGTACCATGCCGTGGGACTGAACCAGGACCCATGTAGTTGGGAAGCAAGTGTCTTGCCACACAGCCACACCTGCACTTGTTGCATATATCATTATTTAAAATAGTATGATTTGAATTCTTGCAGCTTAAACTTTTGTAGGCTCTTTAGGAGCCCAATGAACTAGGTTTCTGTAAGTAGCCTACGAAACTTTAAGTAGCATGGAACCAAGCCAAATAATAGTAATAATAATAATAATAATAATAATAATGGTTTCAAATGTTGGCAAAAGGCCAGCAGTTTCTGGGCATGGGGACAAGCTGATCAAGATTGTATTTTTACCTCCATTAGTAAAGAGGTTATGTACCTCCAGTTAGCAGATCTGAAGCATCACTTACCTTGCTAAGCATAACAATAGGCACAAAACCGATGGTAACTTTTTGACTGGCTATAACCAACAACTACATTAAATATATATATATCTATATATATATATAATATATATATATATATATATATATCTATATATATATATTATATATATATATATATATATATATATATTAATATATATTGGTTAAAATGGTAAGATAACAAAAGAAAGAAAGAGACCTCAATATTATGTAAATATTATATATATAAATTTGGTTTTTTGGATTTTATATATATATAAATTTCGTTTTTGGATTTGGTTTGCAAGATTCTTTATATGAGTTCGTGTGTTGAAGCATATTCTGATCTGTCTGGGGAGAGTCATTTTCTTTTTGTGCCTTATGATTTAACACACTCACCGGTAAAATTTCCACTTATTTCTTATTTTTATTTTCCTACAATTTTTGTTGCCGCTTTGCAACCTTTTCAATAGTCTTGACTCTCTCTATATAAATTATTTTATAATTATATACATAATTATAACAAGGGGTCAGCTTTATGCCTCACCACACACTGTTAGAAATAGATGCTATGGTCCTTTTTTCTACCTTAAAATCTCCAAGAATAACACACTTTATTGTAGGCAAGCAAAAGAAAAATAATGAATCGACAAGGTCGGTTAACTATGGATGTGTTTTGAACTTAAAGTAAAAATAATTTTCCTTGCTGTTACTCTACAGCATAGTACTCTGTATAAGTTTGTGAGTATTTCAAAATATGCACATGATCAGCAACATCATATGTCTGATATCTATCTACAATCGTAAAAAATATACTGCCGAGTATAATTCATATCTTTCTTTTGTTCCCACATGTGTGTTAAGATTTAGACTGCAGTAAATGCAGTTTTGATCATGGAGTGAATTTATTCAAATATTATTTTAATATTATTTTATTAAAATAATATATATATATATATATATATAATTATATATATATATATTATATATATATATATATATATATATATATATATATATATATATATATATATATATATATATATATATTATATATATATATATATTATATATATAATAGGCACAGGAGTGGCTGTGTGGTAAGTAGCTTGTTTACCAACCACATGGTTCCGGGTTCATTCCCACTGCGTGGCACCTTGGGCAAGTGTCAGGCCGACCAAACCCTTGTGAGTGGATTTGGTAGAGAGAAACTGAAAGAAGCCCGTCATATGTATGTATATGTATAAATTTATGTGTGTGTGTATTTATGTGTTTGTGTTTGTCCCACCAACATCGCTTGACAACCGATGGTGGTGTGTTTATGTCCCCGCAAAAGAGACTGATGGAATAAGTACTAGGCTAACAAAGAATAAGTTCTGGGGGCGATTTGCTAAAAAAAAGTTTAAAAGTTTTTAAAAATTCATTAATTTAAAATTTAAAAAATATTTTAAAAATATAAAAATTTATAAATATAAATTAAAAATTTTAAATTTAAATAATTTAAATTTTAAATTTTATATATTTTGTATATTATATCAATTATTTTTATTTTTATGTTTTGGTTTATGTTTTTCACTGTTGATTTGCCTAATAGTGGTTTTATCTCTAATTTAATTTATATATATATATATATTATATATATTATATATATATATTATATATATATAATTATATATACACCACATGTGTCTTTTACAAGTGACATACACTCTTTGTCAATATGATCATTATTAATGTTTAGTCATTTGTGACAAAGATATTGTCCCAAAGAAGAACAACCCTTTATCTTATATATTGTGTTTCAAACACATCAAGATCTATTTTACCTGTCATAATTTCTAAACCAATAAAAAAGATTTTGGTGAACTAAGGTGGGAGTCTCTGCATGATTGTTTGGTTTGCTAGAAATAACAACCAAATTTCTTGGAAAACACTCTCTACTACAGTGTTTCTTATAGGGGTGATGGCAGGAAAGCTGGTCATACTGGGAGAGTCTGTGAATATTGAAAAATTGACAGACAAATCACTGTGTTTAAGAAATTTCAGTTAGTTTTAAATCTTTTCATTTTATTGAACACAATACTCTTTTACTCGTTTCAGTCATTTGACTGTAGCCATGCTGGAGCACCAGCTTTAGTTGAGCAAATCGACCCCAGGACCTATTCTTTGTAAGCCTAGTACTTATTCTATCTGTCGCTTTTGCCAAACCGCTAAGTTATGGGGAAGTAAACACACCAGCATCGGTTGTCAAGCAATGCTAGGGGGACAAGCACAAACATACACGCACACATATAAATACATATATATACATATATACGACGGGCTTCTTTCAGTTTCCGTCTTCCAAATCCACTCACAAGGCTTTGGTTGGCCCGAGGCTATAGTAGAAGACACTTGCCCAAAGTGCCATGCAGTTGGACTGAACCCGAAACCATGTGGTTGGTAAACAAGTTACTTACCACGCAACCACTCCTTCAATGGTGAAGAAAGAAAAATTATAGATTTACAATCATCATCATCATCCTTTGACATCAGTTTTCCATACTGGTATGGGTGGGACATTAATTATATGAACGTAAACTCTCTTTTCATCTTTCCATTTATAAAAAGCTAGGGATGCAGCCTGCCTGCAAAAAAAATGTCACAGATATTTTGTGGGTGAGAAATTGGGGAGTGGGAGATAATCATAGTGTATAAAGAGGAAATGTGAGGAAGGGAAGAGATACAGTTTGGGAGAGGAGATGTTTGGTTTGTTAGGGTAGCATGTGTGAAAATTTTATTTTTACATATGAGTGGAACACAATGCTTCTAGAACTCAGTTTCACTGATGTGGGCAGGTTTTCTCTAGAACCTCATATTGCCAGACATCTTGTCCAGTATTATTTCCTCCATGAGCTCCAACATTCTGAGATCGGTCCTCACTAATTCATCCCATGTCTTCCTGGGTCTCCCTCTTCCACAGATACCATACAGTTTTAGTGACAGACACTTCTTTATACAGCTGTCTTCATCCATACATATCGCTTATCCAAATGAATGTAGTCTCTGCTCTTCAATGCTGCATTTGTTTCCTCTTATGCCCAACTTTTCTCTCAACACATTTGTGCTTTGTTGTTCATGCACATTGATGCTGCACATCTAGTGGAGCCTTCATTCCTCTCTAGTCTATGCATATCCTCTGCATTTAGAGCCCATGTCTCACTACCATCGATTATAGCTGTTTGTATACATGTGTTATACAATCTACCTTTCACTCTAAGAGGCAGTTCTTCTGTTGCCCACAGAGGTAGTAGCTCTCTGAACTTCCTCCATCCTATTCTTATTCTTATTCTAGGAACACTACTTTCAGAGCATCCACCCCCATTGCTAATTTGGTCACCTGGGTAACAGAAGCTATCTACTATCTCAAGAGAACCTCCTGGGCATCTGAGAGAGTCTGAGTTCCATGTGCTCTTAGAGCTTATTGTTCCTGCACATCTGCCACACACGAAGTTGACCTTATCTGTTAATCTACCTGTGATTCCACTACTTCTCTTATGTGTCCATAGCTTACACTGGATGCAGCAAATTGAATTATTTCCCACTCCTTTCCTGCATATTGATAAGGGCCATTTATCCGAGAGTCTTGTTTGCTTTCTTGCAAACAATAACTTTGGTCTTAGCTAGATTAACTTTGAGGACCTTTGATTCCAGATTTTGCTGCCATACCTGGAATTTCTTTGCCAATTCTGCTACAGATTCTGCAATAAGATCACATTAAAGAACTATCAAGTGCGATTTATGCCTGATGGAGAAATATTTCATTTTATTCCAGGACAATAATTCTTTAAATCAAAGAAGTGAACTCTTGAATTCCTGCAGATACGTAGCTAAATTTAAAATTTCGACTAGCAATATACCATATGGGTAGTGTATATTTTTGATTCTTGGACTAGTTTTTAATCACATTGTTGGATTTGTTTCTTATTATGCATGATTTATTCCGCATCGCAAAGTTATTGTATATATTTCGACATATTTCTTCGATTGTTATATAGAATATTATTTTCTTGTCTAGGATTCTGCTTTTATTTTATTTCATTTTATTGTATTTTATAAATCCATTTTAATCATTTAATTTATAGATAATTCGATACAGGGTGTTCTATTTTGCATGTCTTTTATCCAAATTTTATTATTATGCACTCAGTAATTTTTAAAAATTATGTTGCTTGTATATACGTCAGGAGCTAGACATGTTTTTATGTGAATATTTTGTATTGTTGGCATGCATATGTATTCGTATGTATGCGCCTATGTATATGAGTAAGTAAGCGTGTATGTTTATACTTATGCATATACATACATGGATGTATAGTTATGCATGTATTCACTTGAATTTGTGTGGATGTGTATTTACGTACTTATCATCTTTATATATTTATATATGTGTTCTTATATGTGTATTTACTGCTAATATACACTTTTATATACACATGTAGATGTAATTTTATTTTGTATAGAGTCCTGTAACTTTACACACCTCCCCTTCTCTTACTCACTTCTTTAGCTATCTGTTGCTTATAAGATTGTTACCTTTTCTTTTTCTTCCCCCTCTCTGCTTTTTACTTCTAGTCTATATGCATACACCAAGTGATTTTTGCATGCGGGTAAGATTGCGTATACATGTATATATGTGTATTTGTATGTATATTTATATCTTGCATATATATATGTCTGCATATGTATGTCATCTGTGTATATATCCATCTGTGATATTTTATATATATATATATATAGATATATATATATATATATTATATATATATATATATATATATATATATATATATATATATATATATTGATGGTTTAGTATGCGTATATACTGCTGTGAAATATTTTAAATTTTTAATGTATTAATTATATTAATTGAATTATATTTCATATATAATTAATGACATTATGTATTTTGAATCTGCTCTTCAATTTAAGGTTTTTCCTCGACTTTTATAATTTATATTGAATTCATTTATTTTGTTTATTTTGTTTATCGCATGCTTAGACTGTTATTTGAAAGGACCAATGAAACAAATCCATTTTTAAAGGTGTATCCTTTAACTAGTTTTGATCATATTGTTATTTCTGTTCTATATTAACAAAACTGTCCGACGAACGAGAACGTGAAACTCTGAGTAACAGCTTTTGTTATATTTCTGCTGCTTTTAAATAAAGCATATTACTTTACCTCTGGTATTTGAGTACTTTTTTTCCACCTTGTTTCACATTTATGTGCTTACTCCGGTATGTATATATATCACGTGATCACGTGACTGACCAGACCATCAGATGTTGTTACACATCGCTGGTCACAATGCGTTCGCATTGAGAAAGAGTGGTGAAAGAGTACAGCAGGGATCACCACCCCCTCTGCCGGAGCCTCGTGAGAGCTTTTAGGTGTTTTCGCTCAATAAACACACACAACACCCGGTCTGGGAATCGAAACCGCGATCCTGCGACCGTGAGTCCGCTGCCCTAACCACTAGGCCATTGCGCCTCCACACACACACACACACACATATATATATGTATATATATATATATATATATTATATATATATATATATTATTTATATATATATATATGTATGTATGTATGTATGTATGTATGTATGTATGTATGTATGTATGTATGTATGTATGTATGTATAAGAATTTTCAGAATGCAGTCATTTTTCATTCAAACAACATGTCCTACCCATCCATACTAAATTCTCATCAGCATGCTTTAGATGCTGGAGATATTACATTTTTCTAAGATTTTAGCATTGGATATCTTATCTTGCCATTTAATGTTGCATATGTTGCACAAACAGCTCATGTGGAAG
>NC_042999.1:36617499-36729999 GCF_006345805.1 Octopus sinensis | reverse complement strand
ATATACGCTACTCTTCATAATTTATGTAAACGACCTTTCCAGTGTCGTACATCACTGCAAAGTGAAAATATTCGCTGATGACACTAAGCTCCAGCAATTCGTCAATGAAGAAGCAGACCGAACTCAACTCCAGTCTGACCTATATGCTGTGAATCAATGGGCAGACAGAAACAAAATGCAACTGAATGAGGGAAAATTTGAGCTGATGCATTTTGGAAGAAATTCCTCACTAAAACAACCATACTCTCTTCCTTCAGGGGAACCGCTCACAGCCTCTAACAATATCAGAGACCTGGGTGTAATTGTTGATGACGATCTCAGTTAGAGTGCACACATCAACAAGAAGGTCGATACAGCGCGTAGGATGAGTTCCTGGATCTTAAGAACTTTCCGGTCCAGAGAACAAGGTGTCATCATACCACTTTTTTCCTCCTTTGTACGGCCACACCTTGAATACTGCTGCCCACTGTGGTCTCCTCACACAAGACAAAACATCTCCAGAATTGAGTCACCCCAGAGGGCTCTCACTAAACAAATTGAAGGCATGGCTGCTCTCGACTATTGGGATCGCCTTAAAGCCTTGAAACTTTACTCCCTCCAGCGTCGCCGTGAGCGGTACATCATTTGTACGATGTGGAAAATATACCGCCAACTTTGCCCAAACGACCTAAACATTAGCTTCAAGGTTCATCCGAGACTTGGACCACGGGCTATACGTCCCCTGCCAAATCCAAGATCACAACATACATGTACACTGCAACATAATTTCTTTTCCTCAACAGGCCCTGCACTATTTAACATTGTCCCGAGGGAGATCAAAGAGGAAAAGGATCCCATCAACTTCAAACAGAGTCTGGATAGATTCCTTCAAAGAATACCAGATAAGCCACCCATAATTGGATACAACTCACCCAACAAGAACTCACTACTTGAACAAAACTGGATACAACTCACCCAACAAGAACTCACTACTTGAACAAAACTTGACTTAAACAGGATTCGAATAATCCTATCAGGTGGTGCTATTAAGTTAGACATGGCCTGGACCAATCTCTGGTCGAAACATATCTAAGTTTATCTAAGTTTACATATAATCAGATCGCCATGTTGATTCGTTAGTTACTGCACGCATTTTTTTTCTCTCCTTCTTTCTGTGTTTTTTTTCTCTCTGTGTATCTTTCTGTTGAAGAGCGTAGGCTCGAAACGTTAAAGACTTGTTTTATTTATATTTCCTGAGCGCCATACTAATACAATTGTTTGTTTGTTTTCCACCTGCCTTTGTCTTTTGTCTATTTTCATAAAGCTTCCCGTTATATATATATATATATATATACATACATATATATATACATACATATATTGTAAACAAACTTAGAAGTATCAAGTGAGTAAATAATCTTCAGAAAATAAGGGAATTCTTGAATGTAGGATGGCTGCAAAGACAGCTTAGAAAATTGGATACATACACTTTTAAGATGGAAGAAAATAGATAGCAAAACTCGACAGAATGGACCATATCTATCATACCCACTTCCTAGCCACTTCAATTCCTTTCACAATCACTTGCTATCTCAAAATATTGCCCCTCACACTTTTATGGAACACCCCCTCTATCCACTCTAACTATTTATACTCCCCCCCCCCCCGCCACTGCTGTTCCCTATGGGTAAGCCCCATCTCTCTCCCTTTCTTTCTAACTCTTCCCCACCTCCCTCTCCTTCCTTGTCCTACTGGGGTACCCAAGTATTTCCTCTGTAGTAAGACAGCTATCCCTGTCCCTCTAACATACTCCAGCCTTGCGCCTGACACATGACCTCTTCTCTTAGTTTCACTCCCTCTCTCAGCTGGGAGATCCTTGTCTTGCAAGCTACCAGGCAACCCCACAAGTGCTGGTTCCACATGAAAAGTACTTGTGTAGATGCCATGAAAAAAGAACATGTGTTGGTGCCATGTAAAAAGTACATGTGCTGGCATCATGTAAAAGGCACCCACACTGATATCACACAAACAGAACCTGTGCTAGTGTCATGTAAAAAGCACCCATGCATACCTTCTTATAATCATATGTAGCAAAAGTTTCCTGGACAAGTTATGTTTAATAAAAAAATAACTCATTTACCTAAGTTATTTATCAGGGTGCAGGAGTGGCTGTGTGGTAAGTAGTTTGCTTACCAACCACATGGTTCTGGGTTCAGTCCCACTGCGTGGCACCTTGGACAAGTGTCTTCTACTGTAGCCTCGGGCCGACCAAAGCCTTGTGAGTGGATTTGGTAGACGGAAACTGAGGGAAGCCCATTGTATATATATATGTGTGTGTGTGTGTGTGTGTGTGTTTGTGTGTCTGTGCTTGTCCTCCCAACATCGCTTGACAACCGATGCTGGTGTGTTTACATCCCCATAACTTAGCAGTTCGGCAAAAGAGACAGATAGAATAAGTACTAGGCTTACAAAGAATAAGTCCTGGGGTCAATTTGCTCGACTAAAGGTGGTACTCCAGCATGGCCACAGTCAACTGACTGAAAGAAGTAAAAGAGTAATCCAATTTGCACTCCATAGATCCTGTCACTTTCATTGAATGTTCTCTTTCAAATGCTTCAATATGCCGCAGTAGAACACTTGACTGATGATCTGGCCATGGGTTTGAATTCTTGATGCACAATACCACATCATCATCATCGTTTAACGTCCGCTTTCCATGCTAGCCTGGGTTGGACGATTTTGACTGAGGGCTGGTGAACCAGATGGTTGCACCAGGCTCCAATGATGATTTGGCAGAGTTTCCACAGCTGGATGCCCTTCCTAATGCCAACCACTCCGAGAGTGTAGCGGGTGCTTTTTACATGACACCGGCACGGTTTTACATGCGAGGATGCTCTTGATTGAGCTGTGACTCTGTCTTGTACTCATGCCACTCAAAACATTGCATATGACCCATTGCCTTGTCGCCATAAGCTTGCCAAAGCATGCTCAATGTCTCTGTAGTAGACTTCCCAAGTTTAATGCAAAATTTCCTGCTTGCTCTTTGTTCCAACTTTCTTTCCATAACAAAAATCACAGACTACAGCATACATGTGATCACAAATTTCATAACTTGCAAAGTAAACACAGCAATGTCACTCAGCACACAATTTCACTGGTTCGAGAAGGCTACAAAAGCCATAGGCACTGTTACTTACTCTTGATAATTTCCCCACTCTCCAAAACAAACTCCCATTAGTTATGTCTATTCTATATTCTATACGTTGGGTAGGTGTCTTCCACTATAGCCCTGAGCCGACCGGAGCTTTGTGATTGAATTCGCTAGGTGGAAGTTACTGCCGTGTGTGTATAGCTGCTCAGTGCCTCTCCGAAAGAGAGAGAGAGGGATTTGTGATGCATTTAATCATGTGGCTTCTGTGCTATTCAATTTATTGAATTAAGTTTTGGTTTCAAATTCTGAAAGTATAAAGCAGTCAGTTCAAAAAGTTTTCATTAAATAATTGTATACAATAGTACACACTAATTGTATACAATAGTACATACTTAAAACATCTGTATTCTAGTTGTTTCTTCCATTGTTATCTACGTATCAGTGCTAGCCTACTTTTTATGCTTAATCTTTCAACTATATCATGTCAAATTCCAATGTATGTTCCATGTTACTATAAATGTTAGTAAAAGAATTCCAGTCAATTGTTAGCAGTACCATGTTCTCAGAAAGTGTTTTGTACATCATTACTTCATTCATCATTTGGTTTGATGACCATGTAACCATACCCAATCGTGTTAGCAAATATGATTTGGTTGCATGTACCATGCTTTCACTAATTGTTTTAGGTGTCCCTTTTTTTGGTCATGCGCAGACATGGACATCCTCTTTGTCCTTCTACCATTGACTCAAGACATTGAGGATGTGACATCAAGGAGAGAAAGCACTCAGATGATCCTCATTTCAGCTGAGAAGAATTGTGCAACATGATAAAAAAAAAATGTTTTACTCATAAGTACAACCCTCTGAGGTATTATCTCAGCATGACTGTAGTTCAATGGCTGAAATAAGTAAAAGATAAAAGATAATTTATCTGCTTCATGTGTTAATTATTAAATTTATTTTCACCTACGTGTTTGTTTAATTATCATATAGATAATGTTCAATACTCAAAATAAATTTAATCAGTCATTATTTCTCTGTGATTTACTATATTTAATAAACAATTTTTAAAAAATCTAAAACTGTGATAGGAGGCGCAATGGCCCAGTGGTTAGAGCAGGGAACTTGCGGTGAGAGAATCACGGTTTCGATTCCCAGACAGGGCGTTGTGTGTGTTTATTGAACGAAAACACCTAAAAGCTTCACGAGGCTCTGGCAGGGGGTGGTGGCGACCTCTGTTGTACTCTTTCGTCCCAACTTTCTCTCACTCTTTCTTCCTGTTTCTTGGGTAATGCTGTGATGGACTGGCATCCCGTCCAGCTGGGAGGAACACATACGCCACAGAAACTGGGAAACCAGGCCCATGAGCCAGGCTAGACTTGAAAAGGGCGCATAAAAAAAACAAAAAACTCTGATATATTACAAAGTAGCTCTATTTACCAACAAATCTTCTAAAAAAAGGGTAAAATTTATATGGAGTTGGCTGCACTAATTATCAATGGAAACAATATTATTACTACAGTGTGGAAGAAGGTGGTGAGCTAGTAAAACCATTAGCATCTGAGCAAGATGCTTAGTGGCGTTTTGTCCATCTCTATGTTCTGAGTTTAAGTTCTGCTGAGGTCGACTTTGCCTTTCATCCTTTTGGGATTGATAAATTAAGTACCAGTCAAGTACTGGGGTCGATGTAATCGATTATCTCCCTCCCCACAATTTCCAGGCCTTGTGCCTATAGTAGTAAGGATTATTACAGAGGGGAAGAGACATACCCATTCAAAAGACACATTATTAACTTCACTTAAACAGGCATAGGAGTGGCTGTGTGGTAAGTAGCTTGCTTACCAACCACATGGTTCTGGGTTCAGTCCCACAGCGTGGTACCTTGGGCAAGTGTCTTCTACTATAGCCTCGGGCTATAGATGGAAACTGAAAGAAGCCCATCGTATATATGTACATATATATATATACATATATATATATATGTGTGTGTGTGTGTGTGTGTTTGTCCCCCCAACATCACTTGACAACCGATGCTGGTGTGTTTACATCCCCGTAACTTAGCAGTTCGGCAAAAGAGACTGATAGAATAAGTACCAAGCTTACAAAGAATAAGTGCTGGGGTTGATTTGCCCGACTAAAGGCGGTGCTCTAGCATGGCCGCAGTCAAATGACTGAAACAAGTAAAAGAGTCGTTATTTGGTGTAAATATTTCTGTTGTTCCAGTTGTGACCTGGTCACTGACACAGTTTCTTTGTGCGTGTTTTTGAATGACTAACATGTCTTCCATGCTGTAAATTGTTTTATTGGCACCAATTTAAGATAGAAAAGAGAAACAGGCTCACTATTTTTTGATCTCATATTTCTGTTTATAATGACTAACATTATTTGGAAAATTAGCAGTTAATTTCATCATATAATTTCACAATATACTGTACATATTTTACTGCAATTTTGCCAAACACTGCATGCTTTAATGTGATTTTTTGTACATTGCATATTTCAGTGCAATTTCAATGCACAATATACAGTAGTTTTATTGTACACTACATATTTTTAAACCATTCTTCTAAATACTGTATATTACAAAGCAATTTTGCTACATATTGCTTATTTTAGTGAATGATGCATAGTTCACTGCACACTTCATATTTTAATGCACAGTGCCTGTTTAGTGCATATTTTAGACCAATTTGTCTGCATACTCAACTGCAATTTTACAGTCAGCTGCATATTTTAGTGCAATTTTATTGCATACTGAATATGTTCCATCTGTTTTATTTATATCTTTATAATAATCTAATTATCACATGGCTGACAGTTAAATTGATGTATTTAATAATTTACAAGGTTATAAACCAAATACTCAAACCCCAGGGAACTACCTCAGGCCAGCTATCATCATCATTTAATGTCCACCATTTCCATGCTCGTTTGAGACAGACTGAATTCATTGAAGCAGATTTTCATATGGCTAGATGCTCTTGCTGTTGTCAACCCACACCTGTTTTCACTCAGGCATGTTTTGAAAGATTGGAAATAAAGGACATCACTAGCATGATAGAGACACTTGCTTATAATTACTAAATGATGTCAAGGCACACATGCATTCACACAGAAACACAGACATATACATAACAAAACATACAAACACACAAAGATGATGGCTGTTCACTAGTAACTGAGGAAGGCCATGTCTGACCACAAAGAAAACTGTGTTCTCAGATAAAATCATATTTTACACTTGCAGCTCCTTTTAGTTTCTGTCTGTCAAATCCACTTACAAGGCTTTTGTTGGCTTGGGGCTATAGCAGAAGAAACTTGCTCAAGTTTCCACTCAGTGGGACTGAACTGGAAACCAATGTGCTTGGGAAGCAAACACTTTACCACAGACCCTCCATCAGGCATTTGCCATATTCTGAATGCCTTACTCCCCTGGGCATGGATACATTGAAACTCCGACGTCTGGCAGCTGACTTGGCAGACACCCATAAAATTATTAACCATCTTACAAACAATAACTCTGAGCACCTTTTCAAACTCCACCTGTCTAACACCCATGGACATGTTTACAAAGTCAGATAACAGCACAGCTCCCATGACTTTCGGAAACATTTTTTCACGCTGAGAGTTGCTGAAGCATGGAACAAACTGCCGGCATCAGTTGTTAGTTGTCGGAGCACTGCATCCTTCAAAACTTCCATGCTTCCTGAGATTCGCCAACACTACACCTGATTTTCTTCCCTCCATACACACGCAAGCATGTATCTGACTCATACACTGTTCGCTTTCCAGACATTTTTACATTACTGCATATGCTTTATATGCACTTTCGACAAGTTGTGGTGCACCTGTGCACTGTATACAATGATTTCATTATTATTACATATATTATATGCTGATAATCAGTCATTGATCAATGTTAGTGATATGATATAATGTTGGACATTGTAATAAACAGGAAATGACATGATGCACAGCATTTCTCTTCCTTGTTCGTTTGAAGAGGAGAGGCTATACCTGTCGTTGTTTGATCCTAAATTGATTCTGATTTAGTAGACTTATAATCAAGGGTATTCAAATCATGTGTATCCTGTCTTATCTTATTTAGCAATACTGTACCTTAGACTATATTAAACAATGTTTCCTTTCTTAAGATGGCAAGGTATAATTTAAGTATTTGAAGGAGATTTGACCATTGCCATTTCTAGCAAGACACGTAACCATATAGAGGCTTCCTCATTGGTTTGAGGTGTTACATGAAGTCTTCTTAGGTTTACAGGTTTATTAGGCTGGAACTTATTACAATTTCCATGGCATATAATTGGTCAAGTTTATAATAGACCCCACTGAACAGAACATCAGTCTGTCATATGGTTAACCCTCAGCTGTTGCTGATACTCATTCTCATCTGAATGGCCTAGAGCAATGTGAAGCGAAGTGTTTTGCTCAAGAAGACAATGCACTGCACAGTCTGGAAATTGAAACCTTGATCTTACAATCATGAGTCCATGTGCCTTCATAATAATAAATAAATGTGCCCTTTTAAAGCCTAGCCAGGCTCATGGGCCTGGTTTCCCGGTTTCAATGGTATATGTGTTCCCCAGCTGGACGGGGTGCCAGTCCATTGCAGCGTTACTCATTTTTGCCAGCTGAGTGGACTGGAGCAATGTGAAATGAAGTGTTTGGCTCAAGAACGCAACGCGTCGCCCGGTCCAGAAATCGAAACTACAATCTTACGATCATGATGCTGACACCCTAACCACTAAGCCACATGCCTCCACATGTGACTTCATAGGTCTTCCTAAAATGGAGCATAGATGTAAGATTAGAGTTAGTAAAGGCAGAGTTCACAGTAAGTTTAAATTGCTGAACACTGATACTGGAAGGGGAAACATGAGATTTGTGCTGTGTATGAAGAAGGAGCAATGCCTCAAAGTACTGACTACTGTTGGTTTCTGTGCTTCAAAAATGGGAATTTTGACCTTAAGGATGGATCACACACTGGTCAACCAATTGAGTTCGAAGAGAGACTGAATCAACTTCTTGATGAAAATCTATGTCAAACGACCAGAGAATTGGTGGAGCAGATGGATTGTGATCCACCTTCACTCAATGGGCAAGGTTCAGAAACTTGGTGCTTGGTGCCACACACTTTGAGCGTAAACAACAAAATACAACGGTCCACAATTGCAGCCAGTTTGCTTGCTCAACATCACTCAACAGATGGTCACAAACAGCGTTTTCTTTACCGCATTGTCACTGATAATGTAAAATGGTGCGTTTACATCAATATGAAGCAGCGAAAAGAATGGCTCAGCCCCAACAAACAAGCGACTCTGTGAACAAAATAAGGCCTTCATCCTTGAAAGACCATGTTGTGTGTATGGTGAGACTGGGAAGGCATAATTCATTATGAACTGCTTGAGCGCAACCAAACACTCAATGTGGAGCTCTATGTTCAACAACTGTGCCAACTCAACGAAGCAATTCAGCAAAAAAGGCCGAACAGGTGAAATGGCATTCTTCTGCAATATGACAATGCCTGTTCTCACATCGCCAATATGACCAAAGCCGCGATTCAAGAACTTGAATGGGAAGTGCTGCCTCATCCTCCATACTCTCCAGACTTGGCGCCATTAGATTTTCATCTCTTTTGACTGCTTCAGAATGCTTTGCATGGTGTATTGTTCAATAATGCCATGGAATTGCAGGCTTGATTGGATAAATTCTTTGAGTCAAGACTGGGAGATTTCCATTGCTGAGGCATCGAAAAACTTATTGAACGATGGGAGGAAGGCGTAAACAACACTGGAGAATATATTATTGATTAATTTGTAGTTTTTTTTGTTTAAAATAAATTTTAAAAAATATATGAGATGTTGGAAATATCTAGAATATGTGTGTGGGTGTGTTCTATTTAAAATTAATTTACTGAATAAAACAACAAAAATACTGTAATAGAATTCAGTCGTTAATGAAGACATAAAATTAATTCTTATAGATTATTCAGAGAAAAAAAAAAAACAATCACGATTAGATGAAAGATAACTTTTATTTAATACAAATATAATTCATTCATCTATTTTATTTCAATTTTTTCTTCATCTTCATCTCCTGAATCTCCACTTAATACTAATTTGTTTGAGCTTTGATCACCGACCTTTTCATATCTGTTAGCCCAGCAAAATTTATGATGTGAAAGACTGAAGTACAATATCATAAAACTTATAAAAATCATCAAGAGAATTATACTAAAAAAAACTAATAGGAAAGTGAAATTTGTATGAGTTTTTGCTTCATTTTGATGCTGTTGTAGACATTCTGGAAAGAGAAAAATGAAAGATTCTGAGTTCCATTACAAAATAAATACAAAATTCTTGTTAGAGAATGTATAAAGATTCCCATATTAACAAAACAAACAATAAATTATTATTTTTCCTTAAACCTGAGTAATTTCAGAGGACCAGTACATAGTTAAGGTTATCCATTTTTTCTTCAAATGAAAGGGAATTTCACCTGAATAGTGTCTTTGTCAATCACTATATTAATTCCCCATTAATACTTTTGCAGTATTTTCCCCCACGGCTAAGTTAGAAGAGGAAAACAGCACTTATGACCTCAGAGCTGCTGAAACTGGTGGGATGAGAGGTAGGAAGCTACTGTAACACATTGGTTGATACTGAAGAAGCCAGCTTGAAGAAGCCACAAAAGAATCTGCTAAAGTGCATCCAAGGATCAGGTGGTGATGTCAAATTGAGAAAGAGATTTAAGTTACACATAACAGCCACAAACCATCCAATGGGCTTCTGTAATGTTTTGGCTGACCAAATTTCATTTTCAAAGCTTTGGTGAGAGATTAATCGAGTTGTAAGATGGTTGGGTAAGTTGTCTTGTGATATATCTTCTGGCTCTTTGTGTTCTGACAGCAATGTTAGTGACAACACTGATGCTAAACTAACTTTATCAGCCTAAGTCAGCAAACTTCCCCTTGGTTATCACATTGGTGGCACAGAGAGAGGAGACTTCTGTATTACTCTCTTTTTACTTGTTTCAGTCATTTTGACTGCAACCATGTTGGAGCACTGCCTTAAAGGGGCTTTTAGTTGAAGCAATCGACGACCCCAGGACTTATTTTTGTAAGCCTAGTACTTAATCTATTGCTTACTTTTGCTGAACTGCTAAGTTACAGGGATGTAAACATACCAACATCAGTTGCCAAGCAATGGTGGGGGGACAAACACAGACACATACATAAATGTATATATATATATATATATATATATATATTATATATATATATATATATTACTTCCTTTATATAGATTACCCCATAATATGTGTGCTTGAAAAAATTAACATTGAAAGCCCTCACACATACACTCCTTTTCAAAAGGTTCAGGTTTTCCTAGATCTTTTAAAAATCTTTCTTCATATATGTATGTATATCTGTGGGTATGTTTGTTTTCCATAATGTAGCAGTTCATCAAAGAGAGAGCAATAGAAAAAGTACCAGACATAACACAAGCACTGGGGTTGATTAGATCGAATCTTTGAAGCAGGTGCCCTGGCATAGCCACAGTACAATGACTGTAACAAGGTAAAAAGTAAAACAATAAAACAAACAAAAAATAAAACAATATGCAAAAAAAAAACACTAATAAAAACATCAGCAACAAACAACAAAAAGACAAAAAAATGAGAAAGAAAAGTTAATAAAATAAAATTTGTAACTTTTTCTAACCTGCAGTTTTGCAGAAAATGGAAGCTGTGCTTAATTTGCATTCATTTTTAAATTTGATATATGAAGACCGGCATAGATTGCAGTCTAAACTTGATGAACCTCGGCAAGTCAAACAGGATTCATGACATCTGTGGAGAAAAAGTAAGATACTTTACATGCATCAAAATGTATATATAGGACTTCATGTTTCTGTGACCTGTTGAATGAAGAAGGTTGTACATAATAAATCAGATGTTTCATATAAATACCTATACGCCAAGGTAACTGGGAAACCGGCCCTATGAGCCAGGTGTGGCTCGAGAAGGAACAAACATGTTTACACGTGACAGATATTTTGATGGGAATCTCCTACCAGTATTCCTTGTGCTGATATTTGCATATGTATTCAACATTTTGAGACTGTATTCAATATTTTGAGACTGAATAAAAAGATAGTAGTTTGAAAAATAGAACAGAAAATTATCTCAGATTAACTTGCACACCTAATATATTTTATATGGACATACATAAATATGTATAAGTGGTTTCAAGATCACAGAGTGAGGGACCATGTTGTAGGCTTTCCCCAGGCTGATGAATGCTAAGCTAAGTACAAAAGTTTATTTTTAGTCAAATACTCCTGCAGTTGCCCCACCAGGAACTAGTACTTTTCCCTTACACAAAACTGAACTGCTTCTTATCAAGTCTAACTTTCTCTGTAACTCTTTCTGTAACTTTCATGACCTGGCCATTGACTATGCAAGTAAGTAGGCTATATATCCAACACCACCAGATATTTTAAGCTTCTCAACAGTGATTCCTGATGGCCCAGGAGTTTTTCTTGCTGTCATATCCTTAATAGCTACATATATCATGTTTCTGTCAGCTAGGATTTCTGGTCTCTCTCTCTCTCTGTTGGGTCTACATTAGTAAGACTTTCTTTCTTCTATGCATACATATATAGGTATGTATGTATGTATGTTCTCTTCTGCTTTTAATTATTTAAATTCTTCCTCCGAGAAAGGAGCTGGTTTCTAATAAAGATACAAAGTTCCATTGTTGGAATGTAGATTAACAAAAGCAATGTCACACTTTAGCATTTAAACCGGCCATATCCGGCCAAAAGTATTCTGCCTGTTTTATGTTCAAACTGGCCAGATCTGGTCTCTCACACCAACCCTACAATATCGTTTTAAAAATTAACAGCTACCTTGTCAAAATCTCATAGCTACAAGATAATGCATGATTAGTTCAAAACAATGTGGATAAAAATGGATTAATTTTGGCAGAATAATGCGAACACTAAAGGGTTAAACTTGAGAAAAATCTTGCATATTTTTACTGTTCCACTCGCAGACGGTATTTATAACATGCAAGTTAGTTGGTTGATTTCTTTTTCTAAAGAACCTAGTTTGTCTAAGTTGTCACATAGGCATTTACTCACAAAACTGAGTGCACCGATTATTGATATAAATGTGAATTCATAATCTGGATGTAGAAGCTGGTGGATTCAAAGTAGTTGCCCATAGTAATCCTCTTTCTCTTTGATTTCCAATGAGTTAGTCACCTCAGCAGAACAACTGAGCTCTATGACAGTACATATCTTTTCTTGTCTATCTTGAACAACAATATCCAGGCTCCAATCTTGATCTGGTAGAGTTTCTACAACTGGATGCCCTTCCTAACGCCAACCACTCCAGGAGTGTAGTGGGTGCTTTTTACGTGCCACCGGCACAGGTGCCAGACGCAGCTGGCAAATGGCCACGATTGGATTGGTGCTTTTTACGTGCCACCGGCATGGAGGCCAGGCGAGGCTGGCAATGGCCACGATCGGATGGTGCTTTTTACGTACCACTGGCACGGAGGCAGTCGGGGCGGCGCTGGCAAAGGTCACGTTAGAATGGTTCTCTTATGTGCCACCGGCACTGGTATCACAGCTACGATTTCCATTGATGTTGATCGATTTTGATTTTGTTTATATAGGTATATATAGACATATACCTCAACACAAGTACTAATGTTATCTAAATAGAGACTGAAATACACAGAAACCTGTAAATATACATATGAATATATATATAAATCAACAAAGGTACAACATAGTTATTATCTAAATACCTTTTGCATATTGGACTATTGCTAGTGCCATTGATGTCTTGGTAAAATCCCATAGAACAAGGGGTGGGGAAACAAGAACCTTTTGTAAGAATGAAATTACTAGAACAAGTTAAACATTGTTTCTCTCCTGGACCATAACAACTTGCACACATTCGGAAACATGGAAAGCATCTGGAAAAGATAAAAAAAGAGAATTTATTATAACAGGTAAAATTGTCAGGTTAAATCAAAAGCTTATTCAGACAAAGAATGTCCACATATAAGTAAAGATATCTTTTGTCGCTTACTTGTTTCAGTCATTTGACTGTGGCCATACTGGAGCACTGCTTCAAAGGGTTTTAGTTGAACAAATTGGCCCCAGAACTTATTTTTCTTTTTTTTAAAAACCTTGTACTTATTCTGTTGGCCTCTTTTGCTGAATGGCAAAAGACTATGCTGTTGTAGGTACAACATGTTCTTTATCTATCTCCTTAACTTCTTGGAGATTTTAGGTATAATTATACTAATATGTCCATCTGTTCTAATTTAATTAAATTCTATGTCTTTGTGCAGCTGAAGATTGCTCTAGATTTTAAATTGATGTAATGATTATATATCTGTGTGTGTCTCTGTGTTTGTCTCCCTTAACCACTTGACAGCCGGTGTTGGTGTGTTTACATCAGGGATGTAAACACACCAGATATATATATACATATGATGATGATGATGATGATGATATATATATATATATATATATATATATATATATATATATCTGTGTGCGTCTTTGTTTGTTCCCCATCCAGCACTTGAAGACCAGTGTTGGTGTGTTTATGCCCCTGTAACTTAATGCTTCACAAAAGAGACCAATAGAATATGTACCAGGCTTTGAAAAATAAAATTGTAAATACTGGGGTTGATTTATTTGACTAAAATTCTTCAAGGTGGTGCCTCCAGCATGGCCACAGGCTAATAGCTGAAACAAGTAGAAGGTAAAAAATAAGATTTGTATTTATACATATACACACACACATATATATATATACTAGCAGTATCGCCCAGCGTTGCTCGGGTTTGTTTCGACCCGCTGGAATTGTAATTTTGAAAAGTAAAAATTTTGTGAACATTTTTCTGGTCGAAATACACTGAAAAGTGGCGACACAGCAGTGAAAAAATCGTAAAAAATAGGGATTTTCATAGAAAAAAGCATCTTTTTGATGTAAATAATTTTTGGTGTTAACATGGTCCGATTTGAATTTTATGTTCTACGGAAGGAAGAGCAACCCTTCTTCTACCATACTCTCAATTTTGGTCAACTTGCGCTGCAGGGTCTCGGAGGAGATAGTGTTAGTTGAAGGTTACCATTCTAGGTGCCTGAGTAACAGCCTCGCGGATTTACAGATAAATGAATTAATTACTATTTTACAGAATAAAATTAAATAATTCTTGAAAATTAATTAATATTAATATTTTTTGAACAAAGTAAATAATTTTTAAAACTTAAATAATAATTTTTTTTACACAAACGCGAACGGGGAAAAGGGGGTGGCGAATTCGATTTACATACCTAAATTTTTTCTTTTTCATGACATTGTAGCAAAATAGTAGTGAATTATATAAATACCAGCAGTACATTTTTTTTTCTGGGGTATTTTTTTTCAACCTCGTCACATATTTGCCCCTTTCAATTTAAACAAAGTCTTAATTAAGCAATTACGGCAGCTTAGCAATGGTTTCAATACAGGCGTGACATCTGTATCTCAATTGTTCAAAACCCTTCGAATTTTTTCGCACGTGATGATATCATAGTGAAAACTTTCAATTACGCGCGCTTAGAAGTACGCTCGCAAATTATACACACCACACTTTCTGTGTCGCACAACCCATCAAACACACACACACACACACTCACGCACGCACACATGTACATCAATGCTTTCGGAGTGAAATGTTAAAATATTGAGTTTTCTCGAATTTTGTCTTAATTGGGGGTGAAATTGAAAGAAATATATTATGGCATGAGCGAATGGAGTACTTTGAAAAATCTTAGGTAAACTCTAATTGAAGAAATTGTGTGAGGAGTAAATCGTTATGTATTTATTTGTTTCTGTTTGCTGTGTTTTTTTATTTTTTGAGTAGTGGTTTAAATACTTTCAGTTTAGTCTTCCTCAAATCACTCTGTCGCTATTTACTTTCATTTTATTCGTTGCATACTGTGTGTGTGCGTGTGCGTGTGGTGTAAACCACATTAAGAAAAGCATTTGACATACACACCAGAATGTGAGTTTTCTGTAAATTTTGCTTAATTGGAGTTTAAATTTTAAAAACTGGACCTGGCATGACCCGATGCATTTTACTCTTAAAAATGCTAGGTAAATTGTAATTGAAGAAATCCTATATTGTAGATTTCTATAAGTTACAAATGGAGGCAGATAAAATCTGCCTTTTATAATAAGAGATATATATATATGCGCAGGAGTGGCTGTGTGGTAAGTAGCTTGCTTACCAGCCACACGGTTCTGGGCTCATTCCCACTGTGTGGCATCTTAGGCAAGTGTCTTCTATTATAGCATTGGGCCGACCAAAGCCTTGTGAGTGGATTTGGCAGACGGAAACTGAAAGAAGCCCATCGTATATATGTATATATATATATATATATATATATATGTGTGTGTGTGTGTGTGTGTGTGTGGTGTGTGTATATATATATATGTTTGTGTGTCTGTGTTTGTCCCCCCCAACATCGCTTGACATCTGATGGTGGTGTGTTTATGTCCCCGTAACTTAGCGGTTCAGCAAAAGAGGCCGATAGAATAAGTACAAGGCTTACAAAGAATAAGTGTCAGGGTTGATTTGCTCAACCTAAAAAAAAAAAAGGTGGTGCTCCAGCATGGCCGCAGTCAAATGACTGAAACAAGTAAAAGAATATACATAGAAGTAAACTGTCTTTCTGAGTATATTTTTAGTTCATCAAAATGGAATTACTTCTCTCACAGAATTCTTTGTCTTGCAAGTTACTAGGTGACCCTGTCAGTACTGGTGCCATTTACAAAAGCATCCAGTCCATACTGTAAAGTGGTTGGCATTTGGAAGGTCATCCAGCTGTAAAAACCATGCCAAAACTGACCTTGTCTTGCTGGTGTCACATAAAAAGCACTCAGTCCACTCTGCAGGATGGCTGGTGTTAGGAAGGGCATCTAGCTGTAAAAGCCATGCCAAAACAGTCACAGACGTCTGGTACAGTCTTCTTATTTCTTTATTGCCCACAAGGAGCTAAACATAGAGGGGACAAACAAGGACAGACAAAGGGGATTAAGTCAATTACATTGAGCCCAGTGCGTAACTGGTACTTAATTTATCAACCCCGAAAGGATGAAAGGTAAAGTTGACCTTGGCGGAATCTGAACTCAGAACATAATAATGGCAGACGAAATACAGCTAAGCATTTTGCCCGGCGTGCTAACGTTTCTGCCAGCTCGCCACCTTGTACAGTCTGGTACAATCTTCTGCCTGGCCAGCTCTTGTCAAACCATCCAATCCATGCCATCATGGAAGGTGGATTTTAAATGGTGATGATGATGGTACAGATATACACACACACACAAACACAAAACCTTTAAAGAGCTACTTACTCTCCATCAACACGGTATTCAGAGGCGGCACACACACTTGTCTGTACACATGTGTTTCCAGACAGTCTGTAATCTTTCGAACACGAAGTACAGTTGCTGGCATTATGTTGACAAGTATCACAGGGTTTTTTACAAGGGCTACATTTCTGGTTGGCTTTGTCTGCAAAAGAAAATAAGATGGCAATTTAAAACAATTAGTTTATTACAGTATCACAGTATCAAGCAGGCTATTGTTGGATTTGACCCTTTCGTTACCAACCTGGCTGAAACCGGCTCTGGCTCTGTAGTACAAATGTCTTGTTTTCATAAGTTTTGAATTAAAATCTTCCACCAAACCTTAGTCACAATTTATGTTCCTAACACAAGCTGAATGATAACTAAGTTATTTTACTAAATTCTTTGTTATATTTAAAATCAATTGAAAGAAACACAGAGCATCTCAATAGAAATATGGTAACAAAAGGGTTAAGCCAATTATATAGATTTGTTCAAATTAGGCTTTGTGCCAAGAGATGGCCTCACACACACTCTCAAGCAGAGGACGTTATGATAAATTTTTAGTATATCATTATGGTAAATGGTAGAGCCTCAAGCTTTCAATGCTTTTTAGCTGGGACTGGCATACTACATGAAACATAAAACATTAATCTTCAGCTTTTATAGAGTAGAGGGCCTTACTGACAATTCTCTAATTGGGCCCCACACTTCCTTTTGCCTGTCCTGGTTACAATACAACCCCCGGCATTGTTGCAGCTTTCAAATACCACCCTGCTGACATGGTGTATAGGCCAACATCCTCACTGAATGAAACACCAGCACAGGGTTACTTATTTTCGGTTGATAAGGTTGGAGCAATGTGAAATGACGTGTTTTGCTCAAGAACACAATGCACTGCTAGTCTGGGAGAGGAAGCACAATCCTGCAATTGTAAGTGTAACAGGTTGACTACTAGGCCATGCGCCTTCACAGTTTATATATGTCAAAAAAGAAAAAAAATGAAAGGAAGGAATGGAACATGGATTCTGCACACTGAGCTACAGGTAATCAGGCTATGAAAGCAGTAACTCCAAATCTGAACTAATTCAAGGTGTGTGTGTGTGTGTGTGTGTGTGTGAGAGAGAGAGAAGAGAGAGGGATGGAGGGAGAGAGAGAAGGGAGAGGGAGGGAGGGGGAGAGAGAAGAGGGGAGGGAGGGAGAGAGAGAAGAGAGAGGGAGGAAGGGAGAGAGAGAGGGGGAGAGAGAAGAGAGAGGGAGGGAGGGAGAGAGAGAGAAGAAAGAGGGGGAGGGGAGAGAAGAGGGAGGGAGGGAGAGGGCAAGGGGGAGAGAGAGAAGAGAGAGGGAGGGAGAGAGAGAAAAGAGAGAGGGAGGGAGAGAGAGTGTGTGTGTGCACACATGTATGAATATATACACACACACACACACACACACACATAAATATATATTTTTATTTATGATTCTCAAACAAGAATGTTGTTGACAGTGACTTTGAAGTTTTGGCCAGCTAAGCTATCATCAGAAACTTTGAAGTCACTACCAACAATATTCTTGATGAAGAATAATATAGAGTAACTCATCAAATTAATACAAAATTGCTTTTATTAGAAGTGAACATAAACACACACACACATATATATATATATAGAGAGAGAAGTTATACATTACCCATATAAAATCCATCTTCACATGATTTACAGTTGGTCACTAGTGGTCCGGTGCAAAGTTGACACTGATCTATGCAGTGATGGCATAGTTGTGTCTCAGGGTTACCATAGAAACCTTTCGGGCAAGATGAAACACATTTCCTTGAAACAAATAGAAAAGAGTGAGAAGTTTAGAACGAAACATGACTGGAAAATACTGGAATTTTGCCAGTTGCAATGTTGTGTAAGTACTGTAAATCCTCGAGTATAATCCGCACTTTTTCCCCAAAATTTAAAGGTCAAAATCCCTAGTGCATACTATATATACAAGGTTAGAAATGAAAATTATTTTCTATGCAATATCCGAGTCTCTATTTGCTGTCCGGCAATGTTTATTCAGATGCATTTTGTGATTACGGCGCAAAAATACCTTAAATCATCCATAACTTGCAGTTAGCAACATCTATTAAATGTTATTACTGTTATTTCTTTATTTTCTGTAAACAAAATGCACAAAAAAGCTACACATTTGCATTATGTTATATATACAATAATAATAAAAGATGTTACTGTATACATTTTTACAAACCAAGGACGTTATATAGACCTCCTTGACTCAAGTTAGAGAAGGGGTGCATATTATACACAAGGTTTAGGTTTTTCAGAGGTACAGACCCCTAAAAATCCCCTGCATATTATACTCAAGGGCGGACTATACTCGAGGATTTATGGTATTTAGTGAACCTGAGCAAGATATTAAATTGCATTTAGTAGTGATAAGTTTGGGGGAGAGTATAGAGCTATGTCTTAGTCATCATTAACTTCTTGTCTGCCCAGGATGAGAGCACCTGTCGAGGACCCCTGATATAGGTAATTTTAGGGTAAACACTTGTGTATTGAAGGTGCTGCTGTAATCTGTCTCCAAATGCAGTAGTTGATATATCATCAGGTGGGAAGGCAGATCTGTAGGTTTTTTGTCCCCTTCCACTATGATACCAGAGTTGTCTGGGGTGGTGGGGTGGGGCCACCAACTGACACAAGCAACAAAGCTCCCACACAACAGCACAAGCTTTGTTGAGTCAGATTTTGTGACTCTAGGCTAGATGCTTCTACCCTCTTCAATGCTTGTTCTTGCACACTGTTCATCCTTTCTCTTGAACCAGATATAATGGCTTGCTTTCTCAATGGCTTCAAATAGCAAAAGATATATCTTTTATTTATACTTGTTTTAGTCACTGGATTGCAGCCATGCTGGAGTACTACCCAGAAATGTTTTAGTCAAATAAATCAACCCAGCACTTATTTGTTCTTTTTTTTTTTTAACTCTTTAGCATTTAAATAGGCCATATCTGGCCAAGATATTCTACCTATTTTATGTTCAAACAACCAGATCCAGGCTCTCACCTACAATGTCCTTGTAAAAATAAACAATCACATCATTGAAATCTGGAAGTTACAAAATAATGCAAGATAACTTCAAAACAATGTGAATAAATAAGGCATTATATTTGACAGAATAATCTGAATTAAAGTTTGCTGCTTGTTTGATCAATGTTATTTGCTGAACTACTAAGTTATAGGGATGTAAACAAATCAATGCTGGTTGTGAAGTGACAGTGAGGGACAGTCATAAACACAAACACACACACATTAAACAGGCTTCTTTCAGTTTCTGCCTAGCAAATCCACTCACAAGGTTTTGGTAGGTTCATGGCTATATTAGAAGACACTTGCCCAAGGTGCCATGCAGTGGGACTGAATCCAAGAAAGGTGCTTCAGAATCAAACTTCTTACTACACAACCAGCTACATTTAAGGTTAGGAAAGAAATGGTAAAGAATTCAAGCTATTCAATAAATCACCATATTCAAAGAATAATATTTAATAATTGAAAAATAAGCTATGGCTGCTTTGTGATTGATGCTGTTACTAATTTGGGTACATGGTCAACAATTTTTTGTGGACAATACCATCAACCCCAGTACTTAAATATTCCTGTATTTTTTTGACTCTAAAAAGATAAAAGGCAAAAGTTGATTCAGCAGAATTTGAACTCAGAATGTAAAGAATTGGAAGAAATACCACAAGGTATTTCTTCTATCACTCTAATGACTACCAATCAACCACCCTTTAATAAGAATAATAATAGTTTAAAATTTTGCCACAAGGCAAGCAATTTTGGGGAAGGAGATAAATAGATTACATTGCCTCCTATATTCAACAGGTCCTTATTTTAATGACCCCCCCCCCTTGACGATGAAATGCAAAGTTAACCTTAGCTGAATCTAAGCATTTTGTGTGAGATGCTATTGATTCTGCCAGCACACTGCCTAAATGGTAATAATAATAATAATAATCCTTTCTACTAAAGACACAAGGCCTGAAATTTAGGGGAAAAGGTTTGTCGATTACATCGACCCCAGTGTTCAACTGGTACTTAATTCATTGACTCTGAAAGGATGAAAGGCAAAGTCAACCATGGCAGAATTTGAACTCAGAATGTAAAGACAGGCGAAATGCTACTAAGCATTTCACCTGACATGCTAATGATTCTGCCAGCTCACCACCACCACCACCACCATTGTTTAACGTCCGTTCTCCATGCTAGCATGGGTTGGACGGTTCGACCAGGGATCTGGGAAGCCAGAAGGCTGCACCAGGCTCCAGTCTGATCTGGCAGTGTTTCTACAGCTGGATGCCCTTCCTAACGCCAACCACTCCGTGAGTGTAGTGGGTGCTTTTTACGTGCCACCTGCACAGGTGCCAGGCGAGGCTGGCAATGGCCACGATCGCATTGGTGCATTTTACGTGCCACCAGCATGGAAGCCAGTTAAGGCGGCACTGGCTTCGGCCACGATTCGGATGGTGCTTTTTATGTGCCACTGACATGGAAGCCAGTCGAGGCGGCGCTGGCATCGGCCACGATTTGGATAGTGCTTTTTACGTATCTCCAGTCCAGGGGTCCTGGCATCTGCCGGGTGCCAGTCATAGGATTGGTTCAATTTCGATTTCGATTGATAACTAGAAGAAATTCCACACAGCTTTTTTTTTCACCTGATGCTCTAAACATTCTACCAATCCACCACCATGTAGTAGTAATAGTGGTGGTGGTGGTGGTGGTGATAGCAGTAGTAGTAGTAGTAGTTGCAAAAGAAATTAATACATTACAAGAGTAAATGGACAAGCAGAGACACATTACTCACCCATTTGAATGTAATTTGAAGTATTTACAAGCTTTACAGTCAAATGCTGTTTCTCCATGACAGCCATCTATACAGTCTTTGTGGCATAAACTGTCTGGACTCTGAAAAATATATCAATACAAAAAAAAAAAGAAAAGAAAAGAAAAAAGAAAATGAGCACTTTGAAAACAAATGATTGTTGTCATCATCATCATCATTGTCATCAACATCACAATCATCATCATTATCAACAACAACATTTAACATCTGTTTTCCATGCTGGCATGGGTTGGACAGCTTCACAGGAACTGGCATGGCTAAGGACTGTACCAGGTTCTATAGTCTGTTTTGGCATGGTTTCTACAGCTGGATGTCCTTAATGCCAACCATTCTACAGAGTGTACTGGGTGCTTTTTATGTGGCACCAGCACCACTTAAGCCTCTACATTGTTGCACACAATGTTCTAGAAACTGCAGCCAAAACTTTCTTAATTCTTTAACAATAAAATTCAATTTCATGTTTATTCCAGAAATCATGTTAAATATCTACCAAAAACAAACAAAAAAAGGCTATTTTCTGCTTGTCTTGTTGCCTCAATAAACTTGACATATCTCAACAAAAATTGGTTTCAAACATGATATTCCTCAATAAAAGATAGATTTATATATAAACTGTAAAAGCGCGTGGCTTAGTGGTTAGGGTGTCAGCATCATGATCGTAAGATTGAGGTTTCGATTCCTGGACCGGGTAATTTGTTGTGTTCTTGAGCAAAACACTTCATTGCACATTGCTCCAGTCCACTCAGCTGGCAAAAATGAGTAACGCAGTGATGGACTGGCGTCCCGTCCAGCTGGGGAACACATGCGCCATAGAAACCGGGAAACCGGGCCCATGAGCCTCGCTAGGCTTTAAAAGGGCGCATTTATTTATATTTTTAATATACAAACTACTTTCTGCAGTTAAATGTAATGAAATTTTGAGTAAACATATCTGATTTGTGCAATAAAAGGGTTAAATCACACCCTATGAATTAAAAAAAAAAGATACATTGGATAATGTAGTCTTATATAGGCTACATCTGTAGAAAGAAAAAAAAATTAAATATAGGGAGGTGACAACTAGAGGTCTTTTTATCATAGATCTACATGATCATGGGTGACTTGAGTCTAAAGAACAGTATAATCATCTTGTCATCATTGACCCCCCCCCCCCCCACCATCACCACCACCAACAACACTACCTCCAATATCTACCTTTGTCTCATTCGTTCAGTCAAGCATTATCAACAGTTGTAAGATAGTCTCTTCTGCTCTCACCCTAAGTCTCAAATTGCCCGTCCTCTCTTAAGCATTCATCCATCTTTCCTCTTGGTTCCTTAATTACCAGTTCCCTATCTGTTACATAATGAGGGTCTACCACTTCTTTCTGAGCTTTTCAGATACACACAGCAGCTTCCAGTTGTATTTTCCATCTGCTGATGTTAGTATTTTCCTTTTTTTTTCTTTTATTTGTTTCAGTCAATTGACTGCAGCCAAGCTGGAGCACTGCCTTTAGTCAAGCAAATTGACCACAGGACTTATTCTTTGTAAGCCTAGTACTTATTCTATTGGTCTTTCTTACCAAACTGCTAAGTGACCGAGATGCGATGTTGGGGGACAAACAGAGAGACACAAATATATACATATCTTCTTTTCTTTTCTTTTACTTGTTTCAGTCATTGAATTGAAGCCATGCTGGGGCATCACCTTGAAGGGTTTTAGTCAAACAAATCAACCCCAGTTCTTATTTTACCTTTAAGTCTTATACTTGTTCTATCAGTCTCTCTTGTTGGACTCCTAAGACAGATGTAAACAAACCTACACCTATTGTCAAATGGTGTAGGGGACAAACATAGACACACACACACACACATGCACATATACACAATGGACTTCCATTCAGTTTCTTATTTCTTTATTGGCCACAAGGGGCTAAACATAGAGGGGACAAACAAGGACAGACAAAGGGATTAAGTTGATTACATTGACCCCAGTGCGTAACTGGTACTCAATTTATCGACCCCAAAAGGATGAAAGGCAAAGTCAACCTTGGCGGAATTTGAACTCAGAATGTAACGGCAGACGAAATACCGCAAAGCATTTTGCCCAGCATGCTTCTGCCAGCTCACCACTTTCCATTCAGTTTCTGTCAACTAAATTCACCCACAAAGCCTTGGCTGGCCTGGGGACATAGTAAAAGACACTTGCCCAAGGTGCCTTCAGAGGGACTGAACTTGAAATCATGTGGTTGCAAAGTCAGCTTCTTAACCATATAGCTATGAGCCTGCACATCTCTCTCTCTCTCTCTCCCTCTCTCTATCTACACACACATATAGATACTCTTTATATTTCCCATATCTAGAGGGACAACAAGCCTCTACATGATCACTTGAAATAGCAACCAAACTGCCTTCGAATAACATCCTACCATCTTAAAAGGTGAAGTATATATGCAGTCAGTCATTACTTGCAAGCAAGTAAGAATGGTCTGATAGCATGAATCATGCTTCTACCAATTTAGGTGTCTATGTAGCTGTAAGCAGACACAGGCATCATCTTGGCCTTTTTACCTTCAACCCAGTGGAGCATCCAGAATATGGAGAGATTGAGGATGGCACTGGCACATATCTGTACGTATTACAGTGAAACAGAGTGGAGTAACATGAAATGGATTGGTTTGCTGAAGGATAGAATATACTATATGGTCTAGGAATTGAACTTGTAACCTCATGTTTGTTCCTTCTTGAGGCATGCCTGGCTCATAAGGGCTGGTTTCCCGGTTTCCTTGGCATATAGGTTCCCCACCTGGATGGGACACCGATCCATCGCAGGTGAGCTGCAAGATGCAGGAGGAAAGAGCGAGACAAAATTGTGGTGAAAGAGTCAGCAGAAGTTTGCCATTACCTTCTGCTGGAGCCGCATGGAGCTTAGGTGTTTCGCTCATAAACACACACATCACCCAGTCTGAGTTTCGAACCCGCAATCCCTCGACTGCGAGTCCGCTGCTCTAACCACTAGGCCACGTACCTCCACTTGTAACCTCATGAACATGAGTTGAATACCCTAAAGGAATTAACTCTAGCTGATAAACGGTATAAATTTACCTAACTAATCTAGGTAATGAATGATGTTCACACAAAAGAAATCCTAAATAAAGTTAGATTCCTCTCAGTTAAAGGAAAAAAAAAGAAAGCAAAAAAAAAGAGAAGGAAAATCTAACAGTAATTATCAACTCTCAATAGAAACTCTTTACTCTTTTACTTGTTTCAGTCATTTGACTGTGGCCATGCTGGAGCACCGCCTTTAGTCGAACAAATCGACCCCAGGACTTATTCTTTGTAAGCCTAGAACTTATTCTATCGGTCTCTTTTGCCGAACAGCTAAGTAATGGGAATGTAAACACACCAGCATCGGTTGTCAAGTGATGCTGCTACCAAATCCACTCACAAGGCTTTGGTTGGCCCGAGGCTATAGTAGAGGACACTTGCCCAAGGTGCCACACAGTGGGACTGAACCCAGAACCATGTGGCTGATAAGCAAGCTAGTTACCACACAGCCACTCCAAAATATAATTGTATATTCAAGGTGGTGCTCCAGCATGGCCACAGTCTAATGACTGAAACAAGTAAAAGATGCTTATAGTTGCCTCTAGGTACAGGCAAAGGTGTGTTGTTAAGAAGCTTGCTTTGCAACCATGTGGTTTTGGGTTCAGTCCCATTGCACAGTACCTTAGGCAAGCACCTACAACAGTCCTGGGCCAACATGTGTCTTGTAAGTGAATTTGGTAGATGCAAACTGTGTGTATATATGTGTCTTTATGTGTTGTCCCTCATCACCACTTGACAACTGGTGTTGGTTTGTTCATGTCCCCTTAACGTAGTGGCTTGGCAAAAGAGTCTGATAGAATGAGCACCAGAGTTAAGTAATGAGGGTGATTTTTTTTTTACTAAAATCCTTTGAGGCATTTGACCCAACATGTAACTGAAATAAGTAAAAGATAAAAGATACTTAAGGAGAAAACCTGATCTTTATTTGCTAGCAAGAAGACAATTCTAGACATGCTTCAGTCTTATTAGATCTCATCAACATAGTATAATCTATGCAAGACTGTTTTGAGATTTTGACAAGTTTCAAGACCAAAATTTGTCCAAATTTATCCCTCTTACCAGTAAACAAGCATCAGATTTTTCTCTTTGATGTGTAAATTAATTTCATATTTCTAGAAATTATTTTCCCTTTTTCTTTGACAGTCACCAACAACTACCCCTATTTTTGATTTCTTTTTTTTAACATGGATATTTCAATTATTTGGGAATATTTTGTATAGATCATTCAGTACATCAGCCACTACCTGATATATCTAAATCCATGTTATTGAGCCACTTGAGTTATTTGCCTTAGATCACTGTAAATTATTCCTTGCCAAAAATCCTTTGTTGATCGATCATGTTAGCTTGATCTCCAATAAAACTGAAACATGTCTAAAGTTGTCTTTTTGTTGGCAAAGAAAAACTAGATTTTTCCTTAGCTATCGTTTATCTTTTATTAGTTTCAGTCATTGGACTATGGCCATGCAGGGGAACCATCTTAGTCAAGCAAATTGCCCCCAGTACTTCATCATCATCATCATCATCGTTTAACATCTGTTCTCCATGCTAGCATGGGTTGGACGGTTCGACTGGGGATCTGGGAAGCCAGAAGGCTGCACCAGGCTCCGGTCTTATCTGGCAATGTTTCTACAGCTGGATGCCCTTCCTAACGCCAACCACTCCGTGAGTGTAGTGGGTGCTTTTTACGTGCCACCTGCACAGGTGCCAGGCGAGGCTGGCATCGGCCACGGTCGGATTGGTGCATTTTACGTGCCACCTGCACGGAAGCCAGTCGAGGCGGCACTGGCTTCGGCCACGATTCGGATGGTGCTTTTCACGTGCCACCGACACGGAAGCCAGTCGAGGCGGCGCTGGCATCGGCCACGATTCGGATAGTGCTTTTTACGTATCTCCAGTCCAGGGGTCCTGGCATCTGCCGGGTGCCAGTCATAAGATTGGTTCAATTTCGATTCATTTTTTTAAAATCTGGAACTTATTATATTGGTCTCTTTTCCTGAGCTGTTAAGTTATTGGGACATAAGATAACACCAATTATTGAGTCGTGGGGGGGAACAAATGCAAACACAAAGACACACACACATATAAGATGGGCTTCTTTCCATTGCTGTCCACAAATACATTCCCAAGGCTTTGGTTAGTCCAAGGGTATAGTAGAAGATATTTGTCCATGGCGCCATGCAGGTGGAACTGAACTTGAAATCATATGAATGGGAAGCAAACTTCTTATCATGCAGCCAAATTACTTCTTAAGTTCTTGATATTATTTCCCCCTTTTCTTTGAGTATCATTGACAACTACCACTAGGTTTTTGTTGTCTTTCTCAAACAGAGAAACAAATTTCACTTAACTGAGACTGAGAATTTTTTGTATGCATCATTTAGTACATCATCATCTGTCTGATTTATCTAAATTAATGTAACTGGCCTACATGAATTATTTCTCTTAGCTTTTATATTTTTATAATATAATTATGCAAATCATTATCTTCCAATAACTGTTCATAAGTCATGTTCTACATATCAAAAAAATCCATGCTGATTGATCTAATAAATGCATGAAGATTATATTCCCCTACCAAAGTATCTGTTAACAAAACTCATATTTTCCCCTTATGCAAATTCTCAATTTCATAAAATCATCTCTCTCTTTCTTCAATGATCACTAACAGGTTTTTGCTGTCTTCTACTTAAAAGGGAAATTTCAGTTAATTTATCATTTGCTTATTTCAGTTATTGGACTGCTTTGAAGGGTTTAGTTTAACAAATCGAACCCAGGACTTATTTTTAAGTCTGATACTTATTCTATCAGTCTTTTTTGCTGAACTGATATGTTATAAAGATGTAAACGAACCAACGCCAGTTGTCAAGTAGTGGTGAAGGACAAAAAGGTACACAAACACACACACACACATATATATATATATAGGCGTAGGAGTGGCTGTGTGGTAAGTAGCTTGCTTACGAACCACATGGTTCCAGGTTCAGTCCCACTGCGGGGCACCTTAAGTAAGTGTCTTCTACTATAGCCTCGGGCCGAACAAAGCCTTGTGAGTGGATTTGTTAGATGGAAACTGAAAGAAGCCCATCGTATATATGTATATATATACATACGTATGTGTGTGTATATGTTTGCGTGTCTGTGTTTGTCCCCTCAACATCGCTTGACAACCGATGGTGGTGTGTTTCCCTGTAACTTAGCGGTTTGGCAAAAGAGACTGATAAAATAAGTACAAGACTTACAAAGAATAAGTCCTGGGGTCAATTTGCTTGACTAAAGCATGGCCACAGTCAAATGACTGAAACAAGTAAAAGAGTATATATATATATATATATATATATATATTATATATATATATATATATATATATATAATATATATATATATATAGTTGATATCATAAGAATTTGGAAACCTTAAGAGAATGGGAAATAATTCCTTTTGGGAATGGTGAAGCTTCAAGCAAAAAAGCTATAAGTAATAGCGTGTACATATCGGGTTAAAAACCCCTTTGTTGGCTAGTTATTGGTTATACTTTTGACTGCTTCAAGTTTCACCATTCCAAATGCCCCTGTCCTTTTCATAATTCCTTGTCTTGCAAGTTACTTGGTTACCCTGCCAGTGTTGGTGCTATGTCAAAAAGCATTGAGTCCACACTGTAACACTGGTTGGCATTTGGAAGGGTGTCTAGCTGTAAAAATCATGCCAAAACTAACCTCGTCTGTATTAGTGCCACGTAAAAAGCAGCATCCACTCTGCGGAGTGGTTGGTGTTAGGAAGGGCATCCCTGCCAAAGCAGACAGTAGCCTAGGGCAGTTTTTGTACCTGGCCAGCCCCTGTCCCACTCATGCATGCATAGATGATGGATGTTAAACGATGATGATGATGATATATATATCTTTTACTCTCTTTTACTTGTTTCAGTCATTTGACTGCGGCCATGCTGGAGCACCACCTTTAATCGAGCAACTCGATCTCGGGACATATTCTTTTTTTGTAAACCCAGTGCTTATTCTATCGGTCTCTTTTGCCGAACCGCTAAGTAACGAGGATATAAATACACCAGCATCGGTTGTCAAGCAATGCTAGGGACACACACACACATATACATATATATACATATATACGACAGGCTTCTTTCAGTTTCCGTCTACCAAATCCACTCACAAGGCATTGGTCGGCCCGGGGCTATAGCAGAAGACACTTGCCCAAGATGCCACGCAGTGGGACTGAACCCGGAACCATGTGGTTGGTTAGCAAGCTACTTACCACACAGCCACTATATATATGTCTGTTTATGTATTAAGGCTACTGTTGGTTTCATGTTAAGGAAATGTCTTAATATCTTAATTTTTCAAGCTGATCATATGGAGGAATGGTGTTCATCTCCTTTTTGGATAAAAACACAAATAAAGAAATTTTATCCACTAATGCCATGTTGAGCACTCATTCTCATTGTTCACACACACACACACACACACACATATATATACAGACACACTTCAGAAGACATATCAAGATAAGTAAAATCATGGTTGTTCTTGCATACAGGTATGTTCCCTACATTCCTCTTCAGCTGAGCAATCCTAATCTTGTGGGTTCTTGGGCGCTGATGCCACATAAAAGTGCCTGTGCCAGTGTTGTGTAAAAGCATCCAATACACTCTGTAAAATGGTTGGCCATCGAGACCATGCCAAAAGAAACAAAGGGAGCCTGGACAGCTCCTGTCAAACCGTCCAACCCATGCCAGCATGGAAAACGGACGTTAAATGATGAGGATATATGACAGGCTTCTTTACAGCTTTCATCTACCAAATCTTTTCACAAGGCATTGGTCAGCCTGGGCTATAGCCAAAGACACTTGCCAAGTTGCTGTGCAGTGAGACCGAACTTGAAATTACATGGTTGATGCCTGTGCCTAATTGAGAATTTTATGTCAACATCGTTACATTTAATTAGAATATTTGAGTGAAATTTCTATCATGGCACCAATAGAAGGATTGCCTATCAAACCATAATGATATTCTTACCTAATACAAAGTAGATATTGTCTTGAATATGTCAGTATTGTTGTTTAGCCCTAAGCCAGCCTTGATTAAGCAGAATTGTGATTAAACTTGATCCAGCTATGAATCCCATCCCATTTTCAAAATTGTGTATCTAAGACTATATTATTTTATGTGTCCTTCTTAAGATAGTAAGATGTGATTTGGGGAAATTTTGACTCATATTTTTAAGAAGTTGAGATCTGGTTTGGCACAAAGGCAAAGTGTGACAAAATACTGCAAAACATAAGTTCAAGTCCCTTAAAAGTCACCTTGCCACTCATCTGTTTGTGGAGGAAGGGTGACATTAAATACCTTTAACACTTTAGCATTCAGATTACTCTGTCAAATGTAATGTTTATTTATTTGTATTGTTTTGAGCTGATCATGCACTATCTCATAGCTTTGAGGTTTCAATGATGGGATTGTTTATTTAGAATGACATTGAATGGTAGGTGTGAGAGGCCAGATCTAGCCAGTTTAAAAGCAAAAGGGTTAATATATTGGGGCCCATTTAATTGGCTATGTATTCTCGAGTTGACAGACTAACTAAAGGATGCTTCATCTGGAGTCAGTGTGGATTAATAGAATAATTAGTACCAGTAATAACTCTGTCAATATCTCAGCTCTCAATATCAAGTGTTAACACCCAGTTTTCTATACTTGCCTGGGTCAGGTGAAGATCATTGAGGCAGACTTTCTATGGTCATATTCTCTTCCTGTCATACACCTAAACCTGTTTCTAAATAAGGTAATATTTCCTCATGACCAAACAGGATCTTGCAGAATATTGAAAACAAATGATACTGCTTGTATGACAGTGACAATTATTTACAACTATCTTACGATGTCAAAGCAAGGAGCCATAAACACAGACACACATGTATATGTACATGAAATAGACTTCTTTCAGGCCCCATCTACCATATCCACTCAGAAGGCTTTAGTTAACCCAGGGCTAAAGTAGAAGAGACTTGCCTAACATGCCACACAGTGGGACTGAACCAGGAACCATATTGTTGGGAAGTAAGCTTTTTAATCACACAGCTTCTAGAAGGAAAGACTTTCTTCCTGATGTGTCATGCCCTCGCGCTTGTTTGTGGTACCCAAGTAAAGACAAGCAGAATCAAACATCCTCTAGACCATTGCACCTTTCACTCAAAAGAATATCAAAGATATGAGAACTGAAGGGAAAGAGGGCCATGTGTATCTAACTTGTAGGTAATTACTTCATAAGCTAAATTCTGCAAATTTTTGGGTGTCCACAGAAATATACTGAAGTCCATAAGCAGAGTTCAAAATATGTTGCGTTTCAGAAACTGGTGATCTGTAGGAAATTTCACTGAACTCTTTAGCATGCAGATTACTCTGTCAAATGTAATGCTTATATACCATAAATCCTCGAGTATAATCTGCATTTTTTCCCCAAAATTTAAAGGTCAAAATCCCCAGTGTGTACTATATATGAGGTTAAAAATGAAAAATATTTTCTAAGCAATGTCTGAGTCTCTATTTGCTGTCCGGCAATTTTTATTCAGACACATTTTGTGATGTCGGGCACAAACATACCTTAAAGCAATGAAGTCATAAAAGAATCATCCATAACTTGCAGTAAGCAACATTCATTAAACGTTATTACTGTTATTTCTTTATTTTCTGCAAACAAAATGCACAAAAAAGCTACATGTTTGCATTATGTTATATATATAATAATAATAAAGGACGTTATATAAACCTCCTTGACTCAAGTTAGAGAAGGGTTGCTTATTATACACAAGGTTTAGGTTTTTCAGAGGTACAGCCCCCTAAAAATTCCCTGCGTATTATACTCAAGGGCGGGCTATACACGAGGATTTACGGTATTCATATTATTTTGAATTAACCATGCATTACCTTGTAGCTTCAAAATATCAATGAAGTGATTGTTTATTTTCAAAATGACATTGCATGGTTGATGTAAGAGGCTGAATTGAACATAAAACAAGGTACAATATTTGGGCCTGATATGGTCGGTTTAAATGCTAAAGGATTAAATAAAAGGTGTTGTTACTAGTGAAAAGGCTGAGAACATTTCATATAGTCTTGGGTTGACCCATACCTTGTGAGTGAAATTGGGTAGCTGGAAAGTACATCAAAGCTCATCAGGTGGATTGTACCTGTAATTTACAAGGCACAACCTAGTCACACATACATTATACCTTGTTGATTCTGCTTAAAAATTAGGTTAAGAGAACACCTGTGTGTAGACTAAGCAGACACTGGCATGTTATTTGAGGAGTTAGTAATTTCATTTATTGAACACAATCCTCAAACAGAGAACTACTATGACTATAGCCATTTTAGCATTCTGTAGTTACTTAGCTACAATATATACAACAACAGTACTATAGCTAATGTAATACTCATAATTATCATAAGGCGGTGAGTTGGCAGAAACATTAGCACGCGGGGCGAAACGCTTAGCGGTATTTCGTCTGTCTTTACATTTTGAGTTCAAATTCCACCGAGGTTGATTTTGCTTTTCATCTTTTCAGGGTCAATAAATTAAGTACCAGTTGTGTACTAGGGTTGATCTAATCAACTGGCCCTCTCCCCCCAAATTTCAGGCCTTGTGCCAAGAGTAGAAAAGAATACTCATAACTATCATAATAGTTTTGTTTCAACAGTAGAAAGTATTCTATAAATTATACACATACATGTACACATTTTTTATCTACTTGACCAGGAGTGATACTCAAAGACAAAACAAGTGCAGTACTTATTCAACTAATTGCTATCATCATCATCATCGTTTAACATCTGCCTGCACCAGACTGCTGTGTCTGTTTTGGCATGGTTTTTACAGCTGGATGCCCTTTCTAACACCAACCACACAACAGGGTGAACAGAGTACTTTTTATGTGGCACAAGTATATGCGATGTCAAACATAAGTGGTTACTTGACTCGCTAGGAATAGCAGCCAGATTCTCATGAAACCACATGATACCATATTAAAAATAGAAAGAAGCATGGGATACTGTAGTTAGAAATATATTGTCTGAATGTAAGATGAGATGGTCATAGGTGGAAGGCTTTTATTGTAGGTCTGGTTGATTAGAGATGATCTGGGATTAAATAACAACTACAATTAATCTGACACCTCATGTTCCTGTGTTCAAATCTACTTAGGGAATAATTTTAACTTTTATCCTTCTGGAATCAGTACTCCAATACATACATTACTTTTGAACAATTTTATGCATTTATACTACTCACTCCTGACTCATGAGTCAAGAGTTCTAATTCAATGTTTCTGAGACGAATACTGCTCTGTTTTTGCCTCTATTTCCCTAGACATCAAAAATGGATTGATCTGGGAACATTACCAGTCTCATATTAAACACTGGTACCGCAAAAGTCCCTTGAAGTTCAGGATACCTTTATGTCTTATAACAATTTCTATGTTGAATTATGATTTTGATAGGAACACCTCGCAGAGTGAGGGGAAAGAATTTAAAAAAAAACACACTTATTTTATGTGAATTAAATTTAATTTTAAAACAAAAATCAAACAAACATATTTTAGATATTAGTATGAACTAAGTATTCAGAATAACTGTAGCTATGTTTTATTTTTACTTGTTTCAATCATTGGATTACAGCCATGCTGGGGGAATCACCCAGAAAGGTTTAGTTGAACAAATTGACCTGAGTACATGTTCTATTGATCTTTTTGCTGAACCCCTAAATTATGGGGATGTAAAAATAAACAACAACAGTTGTCAAGTGATGCTGGTGGGACAAACACAAAGTCACACATATACACAGACAATAGGCTTCCACACAGTTTCCATCTACCAAATTTCCTCATGAAGCTTTGATTGGCCTAGGGCTATAGCAGATGACACTTGCCCAAAGTGACATGCCATAGGACTGAACCCAAAACCCACGTGGCTGCAAAGTGAGCTTCATAAACATACAATTATGCCCGTATCTGTGATTAAAGAAATAACACAAGTTTTAGTTAGCTTTCTAAGAATATTCCTATTAATTAATCCCTCCTATAAACCAGTTTCAGACTAATTCTTAAAACTTATTAAAAAACCTTGATTCTTTTGCTATCTAAATGGTTAACCTTTTCCTCGCTTTTCTTTGTAGGTCTAGTGATTCATAGGTGACAATGTTTCAGGTGTACTATATTAGAAATACTTACAATTCTAGTTAATGATCCTTTATATTCTGCATATTCTAATTATTATCATAAGAATGAATAACATCCCCTATGCATAAAAATAATAAAGCTTTAAATATAGCATCAGTATTTAAATGAAATAAAGCTAATAATGGTGGTCAAGAACACTGTCTTTGATATTTGGCAGAAGTTGCCCACAGTCACCAACTAGGAGATATGTAACTACCATTGCAATACTGCCTCTTTCACTAAATAAATATTTTTCAACAAGCTCACTGGCTAATTATAACACCAACACCTGTTCTGGCACTGTTATTTTATATATTGTTGGTGGGGAGATGAATCACTGCTGTCTCTAGCAGTTGGCAAGACCAAAGGAGGTTGAAATCATGTAATCTGGTGATCTTGGCTCTGGAGGTGGTAGTGATTTATCTCCCCATTAGCAATATAAACAAAAACGCATTTTGCAACAAAAGCCAATATGAGAGTGTCTCTCATGGTAACTACTGCAGTATAGCTTGTTCTAACAAAACATCCACATTTAAGTAGGGATAAATATTACCACTCAGTATTAATGCTTTCTCTGTTGCTAATAAATATTTTTCTGCATTACTCTCAAGTAAAGTATTTATGAGTTAGCTCCAAGCTTTTCTGTCTTTTAATTTCACCTGGAGGGATTTAACTTACGAAAAACAAGTAACAGTTTCTCAGAAACGACTATCATTCTGTCAACCTATCACCCCCCTCCCCCCACACTTCCAATATCTTAATCTTTTAGCTTTCAGATTAATCTGTCAAATGTAATGCTTACAGATTCACATGGTTTTCAATTAATCATGCATTATCTTGTAGCTTTGAGATTTTGATGATATATTCAATTTTAGAATGATATTGTAGGATAGGTGTGAGAGGCTGGATCTTGCCGGTTTGAACATAAAACATTTGGGCTGCTATGTCTGGTTTAAATGCTAAAGAGTTACAGGTGATGGAGATCATCACAAACAACAAACTTTTTCATCATTTGAGTTTCACTTCCTTTAGATATCACTGATATAATTCCTATAAAGCCAGACTTCCATCACGCACTCAGATAAAACTAATCCCTTCATTCTTGTTAAATGGGTAATTTCTTTCCCTTTCAGTATCTTGATGTGCTTTCTTCATCAGTATGTCACCTACTATTTTATAAACTTATTTTTGATTAGGCAGATTTTATTTGTGAATATTTTTATCCATATATAAAAAATCTATGTCATCTGATCAAGGTTTGGTTAGACTATACAATGCTGATGAAGCTTATAGACAGAAACATATCCATAGTTGTCTTCTCTTGCATACTATCAAAGATCAGATTTACCTTTTCTAAAATGTGTGCACTGTCTTTAACCCTTTAGTGTTCGCATTATTCTGCCAAAATTTATCCTTTTTTATCCACATTGTTTTGAACTAATCATGCATTATCTTGTAGCTATGAGATTTTGATGAGGTAGCTGTTAATTTTTAAAATGATATTGTAGGGTTGGTGTGAGAGACCAGATCTGGCCAGTTTGAACATAAAATAGGCAGAATACTTTTGGCCGGATATGGCCGGTTTAAATGCTAAAGGGTTAAGGGATTATTTCTCAATTTCTTGAAATTGAGATTCACTAATGATTACTTCTAAGTTTAAGTTTTTATGCAAATATTTTCAGTGTAGCCAAACACTTATTGCTTATATTAGACCATGTCATTTCCAAGATAATTAACCAATAACCTCTTAATTTGTCTTGTTCTACCTTAGCGCTTTCATTATATTCCCACTGAAACATACTGCCTTTGCTTCAATTAATTTTTAAAATAATGAATAACTTTGCCATTATAGCTGTTGCTTGGAATATAATTTAATATAAAGTTTTAATTTAGATCACTTTTAAACAGGACGGTTGTATCATAGAGCCAAGACAGTCGTATATGGGTTGGTATTGAAAGGTTAAAAAAAAGAAAAAGTTTTGAATGACAATTGCTGTTCATTTTGGAATGGAACTTTTCCATTCCTCTTTTTACTTAGATAATAATATGCAGGCATACCTGAAATATCACCTAATGAAATTTAAAACCAACATTAAGTTTTATTCTTCATTTAATATTGTTCAACTAGAATAGTTGTTAGAATGTCAGACAAAATGCCTTGCAATCTATGTTCAAATCTTGCCAAGGCAATCTTTGCCTTTCATCTTTCTGAGATTGATAAAAGAAATATCTGTATAGAGCAACAGAGTGGCAGGAACATAAGCGAATTGGAGGAGATGCCTTGCAGTATTTTTTTCTGGTGATTTACATTATGGCTTACTTGGATGGTAGATTTAATCTATTGCCTGGTTTAACACCACTACCTCCCTTGGGTGCTTTTAGCAAAGTCCAATCAGTTGCAAGCATTTGAACCAAGTTTCTAGTTTGAGGACAATCTTCTCCCTCCTTCCCACAATTCTCAGAGGTCATGGGCATTAGGCACCATCTTCCCTAATGGCATAAAATATCAAATATATATATATATATATATATAATATATATATATATACATATATACTGGTATAGGCGTGGCTGTGTGGTAAGAAGCTTGCTTCCCAACCACATGGTTCTGGGTTCAGTCCCACTGCGTAGCACCTTGGACAAGTGTCTTCTATAGCCTTGAGACAAACAAAGCCTTGTGAGTGGATTTGGTAGACGGAAACAGAAAGAAGCCTGTCACACACACACACACACATATATATATATATATATATACACTTTATTTAAAAGCAGCAGAAATATAACAACAGCTGTTACTCAGAGTTTCACGTTCCCGTTCGTCGGACAGTTTTGTTAACAAAACAAATGGGAACGTGAAACTCTGAGTAACAGCTTTTGTTATATTTCTACTGCTTTTAAATAAAGCATATTACTCTACCTCTGTTTCACATTTATGTGCTTACTCTGGTATATATGTATATATATGTATGTATCTATATGTGTATGTGTGCGCGTGAGTGTGCATGTGTGTTTGTTCCCCACCACAGCTTGACAACCAGTGCTGGTATGTTTACATCCCTGTAACTTAGTGGTTTGGCAAAAGAGACTGATAGAATAAGTATCGTGCTTATAAAAATTAAGTCCTGGGGTCGATACATTTGACTGAAAATTCTTCAAGGCAGTGCCCCAACCTGGCCACAATCTAATGGCTGAAACAACTAATATATATATATATATATATCTGCTGTGTTTGAGAAGATACATCATGCTAAGTAAAATAATAGCCATCTATCCATACAGGAATGTCCTTTATGACATACATAATTCTCTCCTCTATCAAATTACCCCCACAACCCATTTTCCTCCACCCCACACTCTCCATGCCCTCACCCCAATTCCTCTCAATAGCACTTGCAATCTTAAGGAGAATTCCTCTCTATTTCCTCTGGGCTACTTATTTTACCCCCCACTGTTACCTGTGGGGTAGGCCCTCTCTCTCTCTCTCACTTCGACTGTTTCTCTACCGGGGTCAATTTGTTCAGCTAAATGAGTGGTTCTCAAACGCTTTTTGCCTATAGACTCCCACCCCTGTGAATCTTGTTATACTTCGATGGACCCTTGTAGTCATTTGATGTTTAAAAAATTCGTATTATATTTTTATAATTAAATATTAAAAATTGTATTAAAAAAATTGCTAAAAATATTTTGCATATTGTAGATGTATAACCAGTTTATTAACAAAAAAAAAAAATATCATGTGGACCCTCAAGGGCCATTTCGACCCAAGTTGAGAACCACTAAACTAAACCTTTCAGGGCAGCCCTCATCATGGCTGCAGTCCAATAACTAAAACAAGTAAAAGATTAAAGACACACACAATGTATATTATATTCTGAGTTAGTGACACAATTTATAGCTTTAATGTCTTTTTGGTTTCTGTTTTCTGAGTAATTAACTGTTTCCTTAATCTCAAATTATGAGAATCATCTGCAGCTCATAAAAGCACCATCCGAATCGTGGCCAAAGCCAGTGCTGCCTCGACTGGCTTCCGTGCTAGTGGCACGTAAAATGCACCAATCCGACCGTGGCCGTTGCCAGCCTCACCTGGCACCTGTGCAGGTGGCACGTAAAAAGCACCCACTACACTCACGGAGTGGTTGGCGTTAGGAAGGGCATTCAGCTGTAGAAACATTGCCAGATAAGACTGGAGCCTGGTGCAGCCTTCTGGCTTCCCAGATCCCTGGTCGAACCATCCAACCCATGCTAGCATGAAGAACGGACGTTAAACGATGATGATGATGATGATATTTCTCAATTCTCTCAAAACCAGGTTTTGGTTTAAAACTTTCTTTTGTTCTCTATCTCTTAAGTTGCTTTTGTTATTTAACAAATTCACATTATCAAAAGAATTTATACAAAAGTACCCACAAAGTACCCTCAGGTATTCTATAACTCAAGGTTCCTCAAACACTGGGCCACCCAAGAAGAATAAATTTATAAAATCTATTTCTATTTTAATGACTACAGGGCATTTTTGCATTATACATTATTATCTTATAATAATTCTACTTGTCATTACATTACTATAATAATTGTCATTACGTTACTACTTGTCATTGTGGTAACACTTTCACATGATAAGAGAAAGAGAGAAAGAAAAAGAGTGGGAGAGAAAAGCTGGAGAGAGAAGTGTCCATGACATGTGGTCGGGAGAATGTAATATTTATTATGTGGTTAAAAAAGTTAGTTGAAGGTAGTGATGTAGAGTTAGGAATATAATTTTAGCAGAGGGATGATGTTCTGATGGTGGTGGTGGAAGTGGCGATGGTGAGTACATGGTGAAAAGTATTTTTTTTTTTTAATTGAACTAAGTTTTTCATATCACCAACAAATTGAAATGTGTATTGGCTCTGACCCATCACCTTGACTTATATCACTGATGTAGTTTTCAAAGTATGCCATGTTGCATTAAATCTTTACCCCCATGAAACTGTGACCCTTATATTTTACATATAAAATAATTTTTTTACTATAAAAGTTTTGTTTTCGAGATATGAAATTGTGACCATATAAATTTTAAAATGTAATTTTTTTGTTTATGGGAGAAATGAAAAATAAGAGTGAATATTTATTTTATGAGTGTTGTGTATTAAATCTATAAAATTGTGCATAAAGTATATAAAGTAATTATTTAAAGTGCACTAAGTAATCGTTGTATTCCAATTTCCTTCAGTTTCCAATGAATAGCAGATGAGTGACTATCTTTTGATACAGACACAAAACAAGCTACCCTTTCAAGAATAATCAAGAATAATCCAATACATTTACTATTAATTCTGTGAAATATTCATGGGTCCTGCTAGTGTACATAATTGTTTTCTTATTGTGTGTGATCCCCCAGTCTGTGGGAAAATAGTCTTGCATGAAACCAGTCCATAATTCATATATGGTCAGGGACCACTGCCGTAATGGGTTTTAGTTGTAGGACTGTGGCTATACTGGGGAGAGGTCTTCAAAGGTGTTAGTCCATGTTATCAAACCCATTCCTTTTTTTGATACTTTATAAATCTCAATTTATCAAGTGACTAAGTCTATCTATAGAATATCATCATCTGATAAACCAAATATAAAGTATTTGTGTTCAACACATCTATTTATCAGCAATTTCCAATATATACATTAATTAAATAGTTTTACCTCCAGGAAATTGTATTGGATAATAAAGTAAATAGAAAAAAGGTAAATAAATACATAATTTGATAGCAAGTCAATGAAATCTGAAGATGTTTAGAAATCACTTTTATTCTGAACCTTAATTAGGAAAAATTAAGAAAGAAAAAAGGGAGCCAAAAATTTCAGAAAATTATCACAACACTTAATCGGTAAAATTATTATATAGTTTCAAGACATTGTAATACCTTTTACATTCGGGTATTTGTGTTTTCCTGGAATACAAAAAACTAAATATAATTTTGGTATTTTTATTCTTTATTACAAAAATTTGTTTTTATATATTCTGAATGAAGAAGGTAACCATATTTTAATAAATTACAATAAAAAAAAAATGTATATTTCTGCCAAAGTTTTGCTTTATTTCTGTAAATAAATGCACAGGGTCAAGCATGCATGTTAATAGATGAGAGAAATAACGACTTCTCAAATAGATGTGAGTAACCTTGAAACCAAACAAAAATATTTTTTTAAAAAATTTGTTTGAGAAGAAATGTTTTAATTATGTATCTTTTGTCAATTATCTGAGTTTACTTAAATACATGTATGTCTAAGTATTGAATGTTCCAATTATTTACAACTATAGTGAAGGGAAAGACTGAGCCATTAATTGGTCTCATATTTGGGGGGGAAAAAAAAAAAAAAAATTCTAAGTACCATTTTTCTTAATTTGCTTGCAATATCATGATATAACTTCTACATCCAATGTACTAGAAATAGCTTCTTATGGTTCTAATGTAACTTCTATAGTGCTTCATATTTAAGTTTATGAAAATAAACATTGCATCAATTTGAAATATTTATTAAATGAAAGCAACTTCCAGGAAATATAATTGCAAAGCCAATCACCAGCATTTGGTATTAGTTTGATGTTAAATTTGATCCTTAAAGCAAACATTTTTTTACATGCCTTTTACATAATAATTTTTACTCACAGGCAACTGAATACGTAACTAAGTGCAAAGTATTAACAGACAACTAAAATGTTATGAGAGAAGAAACCCTTAATAAAATATCAGCTTACTTAATATTTGAATATCTCTATTTTATTAACTACTTACAAAAGAAAAAAAGAAGAAAGCAACTATGTACCCAAGCGGTTGTAAACTATAAACATAAATAATCCACCACCATGTCCTTAACCACACTTTGGAAATAAATAGGCAAACGAAAAAACTAAATAGAATGTTACATCATTTCATGCCTCTGTTTTGATGTTGATAAAGTAAATCCTATTATTTGAATACTAAAGAGCTTTCTATGAATACTAATGTAAGGCATTATTTTCCATTGTTATATATGGACTACTGTACTTGTTTTGGTTGTTATAGTCACAACATTTCAACTATTGTACTCTCTGGCCATCTTCAGGTACCGGTTGTATTTGGTAACTTTCTCAAACCAAACTCATTTAATCCATGAAGATAGATTGTCCACATCCTGTGGTCCACACCAGGGAAATTAATAACTACTAATAAGAGAATAATCTAAAATCCCAAAGAATTTAACAAAGGGAAACAGTTCTGAGAATATTACCAAATGCAAAAGGCAGCTGAATGAGGGCAGGGTGTACAATGGTTAAAAGGAGTTGTGAGTGAAACAACCAAGATTAGGACATTAGTCTGAATATATCAATGTATATCACTTATAAGTCCTTGTTTCAGAAATTTGGACAAAATTTATCTATTTTCCATTTAAGTTAAAAAAAAAACTTTGAAAATTTCATAACTCAAGTTATATTCATTTTGATAACTTAAGTTATATTCATTAAAGATAAATGAAGTTAACTTGGTCCAGAGAAAACACGATTCAAGAATAAGAGAACTTAGACTTCTCAGATGAACAATTTGATTAGAATTCTTGTATTAAAGATAAATTTCTGTCCAGTGAGCCAGGAAGTTTCCAAAGTAGAACTGCCAAAATTCTCTTCAGCAAGCCAGTTATTTTCCATAAAAACCCTGCCAAATTTTGTACATTGATTGAAATGCAAAAAGTAGGTATCAACAATGGGCAAATAAAATATGAAATTATATAACAAATAACTTAATAGAAAACAGACATTTTAATATATATTCTGATATTTAATTGATAGTATAGAGAATATAAATATTTATAATGTATAAAACATAAAATAGTGAATATACAAGTGTTTAAATATCTTCTGAGAAAACACAGGGGTTTATGAGGCCAGCTATTAGCATTAGATTCATTAACATTAGGGTTTTTTTATCAACCCTTAAAAGATGAAGACAAATACACTGAAAGATTTGAATTTAAGAAACAAGAGGCCACATAAGAAAAATATTGGAGGAAGTTTGACCAAAATTTTACTGTTTCTGCGAATCTCCAATCCATCTTTTTAGGACAGAAATATTCTTAACTGGACATGTCCTAATGGTATATTTAGCTTAGGCTTAAGCCTTAAAAGGTAGAATACTTAATGTGATTCCTTTGTAAATACCCAGGTCATCAGTTTGTTCAAGATTTTACCATACATCTATGCAAAAGACATAAATCTTGATTGTTACAATGTTTTTAACATATTTAATTCGAATAAACTTTCCACTAAGCTCGGTATTAATCTCATAATGCCACTTCATATTTTATATTTGTTGACTTTGAATACTAGAGAATGTCAATGATTTTCTCAAGGTTCTGGACTATCTGGATATCATAATTACCTAGTTGGAGAAGACCTCTAAGGTTAGGAAAATAATACTGAACAGTTAGAGCACTGATACATATAACCTTACGTAATATTTTTAAGCATTAAGCTGAAAGGTTTACTATATATTTTCCTGTTCTTTTCTTTCATTTGACAATACTTTACTCTAATTGTTTTTTTTTTAAATCAATATTCAAACATTTCTAGATATTGTTGGCTTGCTTGAGATGACCTACCAACTCAAACAGCTATTTTCCAGACTATAACCACTCAGCTGACTGTAGTAGGATTTACGGTTGCTATGCTGTATGTCTAGCAAACAAGACATATTATCTATTATACAAAGGTTAATCAACACCACATTATATTTTGGCCAAGTATGGAACAACATGTAGCTTAATTAGTAATAAAGAAAGGAAGGTAGGGAGAAATTTCTTTGGAATATACTTTTTCTACAAGATACTGCCCTTTTAATATACTCTATTTACTTTGGATTTTAGCAATCATTTCTCTATTTTTCAATTTCATGTTGTTGGGTGTATCAATTATTATATATGCATATGATATTTGCCCCGTCTTATTTTAGGATTAATAAAAACTCCATTAAATGGTTTCTAAGTTAATCCATGTCGTATTCAGATTCTTCTTCCTTCTCCAGTAAAATTCAGGTCGGGTTTTATTGATCAATAACTATCTTTACATTCATTACAGCTTTTCCTATATCCTTCCTGCTCTTCAGGAAAAAGGTTCACTTCTAGGAGAGCTTTTATCATTTGCACAAGAAAGAAACAAACAGGGCATGGTGCAATCTTTGGGTGTGAAAATAATACTTTATTTGGGGAACTGTTCATGTATAGTTTTTGGTCCTTGATAAATATTTCACAAGTAGTTCATGAGTGTTTGAGATATTGTAGCTAGATTTTAAAATTTGTCTAAATTGGGAACTTTTCAGATCAATATCATGGAGTATTACTACACTACTGAAAACACATGTCAGAAGTCCTTGGGCTTTATGGTAGGAAAACATCAAGACTGCTTTAATGAGAATGCTGACTGACAAATAGCAACGACTGTTTATGCTGAGTAAAACAACAAAAACTGAATGCAAAAGAAAAGCTAGCCTTCAAGAAAAGGCTGCAGTCCAGAAACAAATCAGTGTAACGAAAAAAATTGGCAGCTGAGCACTGAAGTCCAGAATGTGGATGACACATGGGTATCAGAGGTTTCTTTAGCAAGAATAAGGTAATGTGTAGTCTGAGTACAACAGGCCAAATGCCTATCAGACCTATAGATGAGTACAAAACTTATGAAAGAACCAATGACTGCCAATGATCAATGGACTAAAAATTTAGAAAACTTGCACAATGTGACTGTGCATCCAATGAGAAATCTGTGAACAACACTGCATAAAGGCCAGTGATTAAAAATTTAACTACTCCACATGACATTTCAGAAAGCAAAAAACAATCCCATAAAGAAAAAACAAGACATCTAGGTTGAATAGAAATCATTGATAGTGATATTACACTTGATTTGACCACACTGGCATGACTTGGACAAGGTTTATAGTGGCAGTATTTATACAGGCGAGCTGGCAGAAACGTTAGCACGCTGGACGAAATGCTTTGCGGTATTTCGTCTGCCACTACGTTCTGAGTTCAAATTCCGCCGAGGTCGACTTTGCCTTTCATCCTTTCGGGGTCGATTAAATAAGTACCAGTTATGCACTGGTGTCGATATAATCGACTTAATCCGTTTGTCTGTCCTTGTTTGTCCTCTCTGTGTTTAGCCCCTTGTGGGTAGTAAAGAAATAAGTATTTATACGGCAGGAAAAGGTAATGAGCTGGCAGAATCATTAGCACACCATACAAAATGCTTAGTGGCAGCATTTCATCTGTCTTTACATTCTAGGCTCAAATTCTGTCAAGGTCCACTTTGCCCTTCATCCTTCTAGAGTTGATATAATAAGTACTAGTCAAGTAAGGGTGAAAATGCAACTGACTTCCTCCTCTCCTCAAAAATTGCTGGCTCTGTGTCAAAATTTTAAATCATTATGCAGCAGGAAAACCTTCCTATTATTAACCCTTGTTTCAAATAAGAAACTGTATGATAATTTTGCTGATTTTAACTGGTTTTTACTTATTGAAACTATAAAGAAACTTAAGTGACGAAACATTGTTTACAGGAGACATAAAGCAATTGTCACTGTATTGTTCGAATGCTATCAGTACAAAGAAAAGCAGAAAACATAATTGCACGCACACACACACAAATCTGGACTCTACCAACATGCAAGTTTTCAAAATATTCTTTTTATTGCTCATTGGCAGTAGATGAGGGTTCAAGAGGTTGGAAGACAACTTTACTGAACCATTATTCTGGATATTTTAGAGGAAATGACAGCAGAAAAATGGAGCAAGATGTGTTACAACTACCTTAAAAACTACATTCCTCTGGTTATATATCTTAAACACATGGTTTAAAGACAGCTTGGGGGCATCTCATTCCCAGTAGTTTTATGACATTCTGGGCATTGACCACACACATTTGCTAGATGTTGATCATAGAGTGGGTTCATCTGCCCCTCTAGAAGCTAGGTTTCTAGCAACTCTCCTCACCAGGCCTGCTTGGTGAGGGTAACAGTTTGTGACATTTCCACCATGAAACAGGTTGTACTTGCTCATATGTTAATATATCTATATATCTATATCTATATATATATTGGTGCCACGTAAAAATTAAAAAAAACACGCAGTATACTCTGTAAAGTGGTTGGTGTTAGGAAGGGTATCTTTAGATGGCATACAAACTTACCCAAACTCCAGGAAGCAAAAACACTACTGATCACTTACATAAAAGTAGCTGTGATAACATTCACCCAGGGCACAGTAAAGTGATTGGTGATAGGAAGTGCATCCAGTTATAGAAACAAAGTGCAAACTGAAACATACAGTTTCAGTTTTGGCTTTGTTTCTATAGATTATGGATAGGTTATTATGATCTGAGTTAGTTAGGTTGGCCTTCCAACTGACTAAGACCATAACAGCCCATCCAACCCATGCTATCATAGAAAGCAAATGTAAAATGATGATGATGATGATGAATGATGTAAAACCTGAGATTTACAGATGAGCAGAAATGGGAAGCTGTGTTGTTCATACTCTTTTTGACCTGTATCATTTCATAGTCATATCAAGATTTGTAACTACTAAGTTTATTAGAAACTGAGTCCTTGGCTATTTTCTAAACGATTGTTACACATGGTGTGTTTTTCTTAGAAGAGGATTCTGAAAACATTAAATAGATATTCGCAAACAGGTCTCTCTTCATCAAAAACCGGTGATTACCGTACGTTGACAAGAGGCAAATTACCTCGAAACTGCAGTCTGTGCGTATCACTTAGGTTTACGAGAGAGGGATGACCTCCCTTTGCAAATATCATAAGAGCACAGAAAGTGTGTCAAAAGCCAGCTGGAGACGATGATCTCCTGGGGCTAAAAGCTACAGTAACACCCACCCTTTGTGGTTAGCTATATTGAGATGGCTAGTATACTTTACGGATTCTAACTTATAGTATAAAAACAATAAAGGAAGTTGAGGTAAAGAAAAAAGCAGTAGTGAATTGTGCTATATTATCTTTAGAATAATGTCACAAAACAAAGGCGGCAAAATACCTAGTTACATATTAAGCTTGGGCTTCAGCCCCTAAATTTTTTGTTATGGTTCAGTTACTGTAGCAAGCCTTTGCTTTTGTGAAAAAGCAGTATTTTCTTGAGGGATATTTAACAGCTTTTCATTTTTTTTTTTTTTTTGTCAGTGGAGTAATGAAGGAGTCACATGAACTACTGAGAGAGCTTCAATGCAGATGTACTACCTCCTAGAAATAGCAGCCAGATCTATCTCTCTCTCTCTCTCTCTCTCAAACCACTTGTAGTCATCTTAAACAAGAAAGCAAGAATAAGGTAATGTATTGCCAATTATACAAAACAATGGGATGGTCCAGGCTGAAATGTCTTTGATAATAGATCTATTTGATAAGAGTTGACCTGGGGTTGAACAAAAACAATAGCAACAATAACCACCAAAAAGATGCACCTTTTGACATTTAAGCCTTTCAATACTAACACAACTGTGTCGCAAACGTCCTGTTTTAAAGCGATTTCAGCTAAAACCCTGTATCATAATTTTATTGAATAGTTTGGTCTTGATTTCTATGGCTGGATGCTCTTCCCAATGCCAACCACTTCACAGATGTACTGGGTGGCTTTTACGTGTCACTGGTATGGGTGTCATTCATGCATCACCATAGAGTAACACCTCTACTGGGGTTTCAAATGCAAGTGTAAACTCTATCATCAAATACTGCAATGAATTTAACCCCACTTACTCTAATTCCTACATGCATTGATAATTTATCGACAAGTAAACAAATGCCACAATAATGATGAAACAAAGAAAAAAAACTTTAAAAAATTAAGAAAAACCTAATAAAAAAATCTAAAATAAAATAGTCACTTCCTTTGTTTTTTTCAATGAAGAATTTTATTTCTTTAGGTGAATATTTTCACTAAAAGTCCAGAAAAATAATGCTTCCACCATACAAACAGATTTTTCAACTGAAAACAGAAATATGAACCAAACTGTAAGCTAAGCTATAAATAATATACTTAAGAAATATATACATTCTTCAATTTATTTCAATATTGCCACGGAAATAAGAAAACAAAAACAATTTGATACATAACTCATAGTATATGATCAAACAGATTTCAAACAGTTTTGTGTTGGTCTGCAATGGCAAGATTTATATATAATATGTAGTAAAATTGATAAAAGGACACTGGACTTGCTGTAAGGAGTGAAAAGTCCAACATCTTGGAAAGGGATGTAAGACTCTGCTGTGTCTCATTAATTTCTCTTCTTTCAACTATTTCTTGATGAAAGACTGTCAGAAACATTGGATTTTCCACTCCACATGGCAAGTTCACTGAACCATTTTTATCAATTTTACTAACTTTATATATATATATATATATATATATATATATATATATACACTATATACACAGATACATATATATATTTATATATATATATATATGCATTTTAAAACTGTTGTAATACTTACAACATTTAATAAAATGATGTTGTGCAAAACGATCGTACCAAATTACCAGAGTTATTCTTGTTGCTTATTTTGATTATAATCACCCCATGGATTTATATGGATAACACCATACAGAATTCTGGTGCATCTAACTTAAGTACCATATTCATTTGAATCTAAATTTTGCTGAACTTATATATATATACACACACACAGATACATATATATATATATATATCTCCGAAGAGGCCATAAGATATTTTTGTTAATGTCTCATTTATACCTGCAATATATGGCTAATATAGGTTAAATGAGACATACTTATCTGCATGGCCGAAACAGCTGTCAGTTATAATGTATATGTATTTTTATATCTTGTTATATTTATTTAGTTATATCTCATTATATTTATTGTAATTGTTGTACTGTATCAATGTCTAATCTTAATGCTCTTGTGTAGTGTTTTAATAAAGTATATGATTCGGTATTATCTGATAGTGGATGAATGATTTAGATATATTTCTCCATTTTCTCATTTTGTATATATACATATATACATATATATAGTGTGTTCATATCATATACATATATATATCTCGGAATAAACACGAAACATAAGGTGATATTTTGATGCACTTAAAGCGTGTTTCTGGCAGTTGTGTAAAGTAACTCTTACATAATACTATATTCTTCAGTCAACATATTGCATCTGATGTAAGTTCTGAAATGATTTACTAGCTAGAGAAAATTTTCCAAAATGTATGTGTGTGTGTAGGTACATGGCTTAGTGGTTAAGGTGTTGCACTCACAACTGTGAGACTGTGGGTTTGATTCCCAGATTAGGCATTGTGTTGTGTTCTTCAGCAAAGCACTTCATTTCACGTTGCTCTGCGATCATTTTGACATCTGACACGTGACACCTGTTCAGGTAATGTCGATCTGATGATGGGAGTAAGCTTATGTCTACACAAACATTTGACCACTATAAACAAATCATCTATTTCTTTATTACCCACAAGGGGCTAAAGACAGAGGGGACAAACAAGGACAGACATAGGTATTAAGTCGATTACATCGACCCCAGTGCGTAACTGGTACTTAATTTATCAACCCCGAAAGGATGAAAGGCAAAGTCGACCTTGGCGGAATTTGAACTCAGAACGTAACGACAGACGAAATACGGCTACGCACTTCGCCCGGCGTGCTAACGTTTCTGCCAGCTCGCCGCCTATAAACAAATCATCTGTGTGGTTGTTCGGTAAGAAATTGTTGAACCTTCATATGTCATCTAACGACCGGAGAGTTCATCATATAATATGCATATATACACACATACATACATATAACTAAATATACATACATCTTTTCTTTTACTTGTTTCAGTCATTAGAATGTGGCCATTTTCAGTTGAATGAACCAACCCCAGTACTTATTTTTGAAGTCTGATACTTATTGTATTGGTCTGTTTGGCTGAATTGCTAAGATACAGGGACACACACACACACATATATATATATATAGTTCGAATTTACAGAAACAAAAGACAAAGACTGGTGTATTAGTTTGATGCTTGAGAAGAATGGAAAAGTCTTTGACGTTTGAAGCCTAATGCTCTTTGACAGAAAGGTTAAGAGGGAAGAAAATAGAGAGAGGACAGAAAAAAGAAACAGAAAAAAATTTGTAGGAATTAATGGTTCAACATATATATATATATATATATATGTGTGTGTGTGTGTGTGTGTGTGTGTATATATATATTATATGTATATATGTGTGTGTATATATATATATATAAATATATATGTGTTTTCTCTGTATGTGGAATCATTTGTTTCAGAACTAACATTATGAACAAATATGGCTGGGTTGGCTAACACTGATATTTTTATACAATATTCATATAAGCATGAAGAAAAGTGAAAGAAAGCTGTCTTTCTTCTTTCCTATGTGTGTGTGTGTGTGTGTGTGTGTGTGTTAGTGTGTGCGTGCGTCCCCTACAATGCTGAAGTGTTGTGCTCCTGAAAATCTTGGTGTAATGTAGAGTATTGGAACATAAAACCTATTTTCCCATTGACATGGAACGCAAAGAAAAGCATGTTTCACACTATGAGATTCCACATTAACAGAAGATTTTCTTGCATAATGTAAGGGATTGCTTCATGATCTGATTAAAAACTGAAGTAGAATGTTTTCACTTTTAGAGAAAATATAATTGCATAAAAGTATATAAATGTTTCATCATAACATGCATTGAGTTCTTTATTGCATGGTGGTCTTTTTTTAGTCGATAACTGAGAATATTCAATATATAATATCATCATTTTAACATCTACATTTCCATGCTCACATGGATCTGAGGGGATTTGCTGAGGCAGATTTTTTACAGTCAGACGTCATTCCAGTCACTAATCCTCGCCTGTTTCTAAGTAAAGTAATATTTCCCCATGACCAGACACATTTCTACAAAAGACTGGAAACAAATGGCACTGCTTATATAATGGTAGCACTTGTTCAGACAAGGAGGCAGTAACATACTCAGACATATATACAGCAGGCTTCTTTCAGTTTCTGGTACTCAATCCAAATACAAGACTTTGGTCAGCTTAGGTCTATAGAAGACACTAGCTCAAGGTTCCATACAGTGGGACTGGACCTGAAACTATGCAGTTTGGCAAGAAAACTTCTTGACCACATAGCCGTGTGTGTGTGTGTGTGTGTGTGCGTGCGTGCATGTGTGATTATCACTAAATACTGCAACTCAAAGTTGTACACTGTATTTTAGTTAAAGCTACGGCTTTAAATCTGCCCAGAGTTACCTCTCTTTAGTATTTCCCACTGATAATGACTAAAGAACTAGAAACACTGCATCTGGGAATTCAACGGCCGGGGAGGGGGGGGGTTACACACTGGGCAGATATGATGTTTTTACACCTTTTACCATAAGAGAGAATTTTTCTCTACAGTAACATAGTGAATCTGCTTTTAGAAGTTGAAAAATCTCACAAGCATATTTTAACTAACCTAAAGTTCACCTTATACCTAAATGCTGCTTGGCGCTGATACTGTTGGATACACACACACACATACAGTGGTTAAGGTGTTGCACTCATGATTGTGAGATCATGGGTTCAATTCCCAGACTAAGGGTTGTGTTCTGTTCTTGTGCATAGCACTTCATTTCACATTGCCTTGCAATCATTTCATCACCTGATATATGACACATGGTGCACCTGTACAGGTAATGTCAATTTTATGGAGGGAGTGAGCTTATGCATACACAAACAATCATTTGATCACTATAGCCAAATCATCTGTGTCATTGTTTGGCAAGAAATTGCTGAACCCTCATACATCATCTAATGTACTTGCATAGCAAGCGACTTGATTTGAGATTGTGTGCTGAAACAAAAACAATTGCAGCACGGAAGGTGTTTACAAGCCATTTAAAAAACACAAAAAAACCCATTAGATTCACTTCAATATGTAAATTTAACTGGTGTCAAAATATTCTTTCACTTTGAAACCGTGACCTATTCACTGACAAAATTGGTTCAACAAGGAGCTGATGCAGCATGAAATTTTGTCAGTGAACAGGTTGCATTTTCAAAATAAAAATATTTTGATGCAAATTAAATTTAAATGTTGAAGTGAATCTAATGGTTTTTGTGAGTGTTTTTTTTAAAAATGGCTTATAAACACATTCCACGCTGCAATTATATATATATGTAGGGAGAATTCACAAAAAACAAAAGATGAAGACAGGTGGTGTAGTCAACAAACAGATGTATTAGTATAACGCTCGGGAAGTGAAAAAGTCTTTAATGTTTCGAGCCTATGCTCTTTAACAGAAAGGAACACAGAAAGAAACAAGGAGAGAAAATAAAGAATGTGTAGTGGCTAGCGATATATATATTTATTTGATGGGCTTAACAGTTCCTTGTTGAACCAATTTCTTTCATGTTATATATATATACCATTAGCAATAACATGAATGTCAATGCCTAGTGATGAAACCTGAATTTTGATGTATATGTAAAACTCCCTCCATCCCTTAGTCAAAGGTTGAATGAAGTAGATCAAGATTCTACTTGAGAAAAATAACAATACAACAATTACTGTCACAATAGGAGAATAATAATAATAAAAGCAAACATAAAAAAAAATAATAATAAAAGCAAAAATAAAAAAATAATAATAATAAAAGCAATGATAAAAATAATAGTTCTTTCAACTATAGACACAGAGTCTGAAATTTTGGGGAGGAGGGGGGCTAGTTGAGTACATTAAACCCAGTACTTGACTGGTACTTCATTGATCCCAAAGATTGAAAGGCAAAGCCGACCTCGGCAAAATTTGAACTCAGAATGTAATGAGTTAGAGGAAATATTGCAAAACATTTCTTTCAATCCTGTAATGATTCTGCCAGCTAGCTGCCTTAATAATAATAATAATAATAATAATAATAATAATAATAATCATCATCATAATAATGATAATGATAATTGTTTCAAATTTTGGCATAAGGCCAGCAAATGTCAATTACATCAACCTCACTGTTCAACTGGTACTTATTTTTATTGATTCAGTAGGATTTGAACTCAGAATGTTAAGAGCCAAAAGAAATGCCCCAAACATGACAGCAACATCAACACAATTGTCAATAAGCAGTACAAGTCAACAAGTGAACCACTACATGGTTGTTTGACCTGCTGGAAATGTCAACCAAATTTCCATCACGATACACCTTAGCACCTTAAGAAGAAGACTACTTTGCATAAGGTTGCCCTAGATGTACTTTGATTGAATAAAAGGACAGGATGGTCATGGCAGGAATGCTTTTGATCATGTTTTTTTCAATTAGTACAGACCCACATATAAGCAACAACAATAACAAGGACATGACATAACAATATGTACAACAACTTCTCAAAAATATTAATTTAATAAACATAAATACGTTTTCTTTTTATATATATGTAGAAAAGAATTGAAAACAAGCAGAAAATTTTTGTTACAAAGCAAACTGATAAGATTTAATATGAACAATGCAAAAAAAAACAGTAAAGAATTCCACAAAAATGAGACAAAGAGATTTGAATTCTTCCATATATCAGAATATGATTTTTCTCATGAATTAGCAATTAAACTATTTTTTATGCACCACCACTGCTGCCACTGCCACCACCACAACCACCACCACCACTGCCGCCACCACCACCACCACCATCGTCATTATTAATTAATGCTTACTTTTCAGAATTTGCAGAGGCAGATTATCTATGGTTGAATGCCTTTCCTGTTTCCAACCCTCACTTGTTGCCAAGGGAGGTAATATTTCACCACAGATTACCGGAAATGAACATCACTGGTATGACAGGGATGCTCATTTACAACCACTACATGATGACAGAACAAGTATACACGTAAACATACACATTTATGATGAGCTTCTTTCAATTTCCATCTGCCGAATTTACTCATGTGGCTTTGGTCAGCTTGAGAGTATAGTTGAAGATACTAGCCCAAGGTACCGCACAGCGGCACTGAACACAAGACCACATGGTTGGCTAGCAAGCATGCCTGCATCTACACACATATATATACATACATATATGTGTATATGTATATATACATATATATGCATATGTGTATGTGCATATAGATAGCTAGATGGATAGATATATGCACATAAATACATACATAAATTCATAATAAACAAATGGAAAATGGAACCAATGAGATATTGCTTCAGTTTATGTGATCAGCTCTTCCAGCACCTTTCAGAGCATAAAAGTCATTTAAGATCTCACACTAGGTATAAGAAGTGGTGAAGCACTGCAGTTTAGCAGACAGCCACCATATATATGCGCCTAATGTCATTTGATACGAAATAATAAATGCATAAACTTAAAACATGATAGAGAAACGATACAAGAAACAGAATATAAACCTCATATCTATCTTTGGATGAGTAACCACATTATTGATTACATGACAGAGCATATTTCATGCCATCATTTCAAATAAGATATAATTTTTTTCTGCTATGTCATATCAGCAGATTTGTTTCTCTTTTCTGTATCAAATTAGTGCTGCTAATACCTATTATCAAGTTTTTATTGACAATGTAATCTGTTGGTATGAATAATAATTAGGTGCAGGTGAGGTGACCCGATTAACAAGTTTGCTTCCTAGCCATATGTGGTGTTCGAATTCAGTATCACTGTGTGGCCCCTTGAGCCACAGGCTGATCAAAGCCTTGTGAATGGATTTGATAGACAGAAACTGTAAGAAGCTTGTTATGTATATATGAGTCTCTCTCTCTGTCTCTCTGCCTTGTCTTGACATTACATGAATGTTATTTATTTCTAACTAGCAGTACCACCCGGCGTTGCTCAGGTTTGTAAGGGAAATAACTATATAAGCATTTTTAGAGAGTTACTTCCTTTATATAACCCGAGCAAAAATCATTAAAAATGCGGAAAAATGATGGTAAATAATTTTTTTAAAATCGTAGACTCATCGTAGACGCGTGCTAATACCCAGAAGGGCTCGATATGAATCACGACTATAAGATACCCGCTTTTAGTTAAACTGCATCGCAAAATGTGGGAGTAGTTAGGAATCTAAATCGGAGTAGACAGACACACACACACACAACGTTAGTTTTATATATAAAGATATTCTATGAAAAACTGTCAAGCCATGGAGAAATATCACCTTGCTTGGAAACAGGTGAGAGTTGACAACAGGAAGAGCATCAGTAGTAATATATGTATGTAGAAACACATTTTCGTCGTAGTTTTATGACTAGGGGTACTGCATCATGGCAAGCCACTTGAAGGGACTAAAAGGGTTGATGATAGAAAGAGCATTTGACTTTAAAGCACTGCTGTAGAAAAACCGTTCTAACTATGCCAGCATAAAAAAGTGGGTGAAAATAATGTTGCTGTTGCTGATAATGCATAAACATTATATAAGATATTATATACAACTTGTATGGAGGCGCAATGGCCCAGTGGTTAGGGCAGCGGACTCGCGGTCATAGGATTGCGGTTTCGATTCCCAGACCGGGCGTTGTGAGTGTTTATTGAGCGAAAACACCTAAAGCTCCACGAGGCTCCGGCAGGGATGGTGGTGATCCCTGCTGTACTCTTTCACCACAACTTTCTCTTACTCTTACTTCCTGTTTCTGTTGTATCTGTATTTCAAAGGGCCGGCCTTGTCACTCTCTGTGTCACGCTGAATATCCCCGAGAACTACGTTAAGGGTACACGTGTCTGTGGAGTGCTCAGCCACTTACACGTTAATTTCACGAGCAGGCTGTTCTGTTGATTCGGATCAACCGGAACCCTCATCGTCATAACCGACGGAGTGCTTCCATCCACAACTTGTATGAGATATCATGGATGAAGATAATGGTAATCATGAAAGACATTAGTGTAACTAATTAATGCATATTAAAACAGTATTCCATGTAAGACTTTGTGTGGCAGTTCCCAGGAAAAGACCTGATATCTTTAATGAAAAGATCAAGTCGACTATATTATGCTGGGTTCAAACAGAGATGGGTTCTGAAAAGCTGAGGAGTATTGAAAAAAACGATTACTTCTTTTTAAAATTTCTAACTAGAATTATAACAGGCACAAGTGTGGCTACGTGGTAAGTAGCTTGCTTCTCAACCACATGGTTCCAGGTTTGATCCCACTACATGGCACCTTGGGCAAGTGTCTTCTACTACAGCTTCAGGCCAACCAAAGCCTAGTAAGTGTATTTGGTGAATGGAAACTGAAGGAAGCCTGTCATATATGTGAGTTAATGTGTATGTGTGTGTGTGTATCTTGGTGTCTGCGTTTGTCCCCCGCTACTGCTTGACAACTGGTGTTGGTTTGTTTATGTCACCATAACTTAGCAAAGTTTGGTAAAAAGAGATAGATAGAAGAACCAGGCTTAAAATAAAAGTACTGGGGTTGATTCATTTGACTAAAAGCTCTTCAAGGCAGTGCCCCAGCATGGCCTCAGTCTAATGACTGAAACAAATTAACTACATCTAAAAACATCACAGCTTGTTGTGTAATAAAAACCAATACAAATTGTGTAATTACCATCACTATCAGTTGTTAATGACCCTTACTGCCAGTTGTATTAATCACCTTCACAAGGTACAGGATAAAGACCCCCTTTGGTCATGAATGACCATGGGATGCACCTAGAAAGTTACCCTCCAAGGCACAAGTGTAGGCAAGGCTGTTTTTATGGAAAACTAGGAGTCGCCCATGCATACCAGCATCCCCTCTCCACACCACGAATGCTATCCAAAGGAAAGCCAAAGGCTGATACAGCTTGGCACCAGTGATGTTGCAACTCATTTCTACAGCTGAGTGAACAGGAACAATGTAAAATAAAGTGTCTTGCTCATGAACACAACACACAGCCCAGTCCGGGAATTGAACCAACTACCTCATGTGTGTACCTGACACTCTAACCACTGAGCCATGTACCTTCACAACAAATTGTGTAATTACAATCACGAGGATTGTCATAGTTTAAACTGAAACTATTTCTTTCAAATTTTAAAGCTAAATATTTATCCAGCAAATATTCGTTCAGCTAAATCCAAAATTTGTTTGGATCCATGATGATGATGATGAAGGGAAGGAGAAATAGGTGTCTAAAGAATGCCACAGGTTTCTTACACAAAGTAGATGAGTATATACCTTTAAATTGAAATCTCATTGTAATTAACTGTTGTACACAATGAAGACAGAGGAAGATATGAGGGGTGCTGCAAAGTCCCTGGCTTTTGGGTTAGAAAAAACACAGGGACATCAGCTAATTATGATTCCCCTCTAAGATTCACACACTAATTGCAATTGTCCTTCACTTTTTCTAAGCCCTGTAAAAGAACTCAGAAGGTTGGGCCTCCACCCAAGCCTTTTGTGATACCCTTAAAGCCAGGAATTTTTCAGCACCTCCTCATACATACATACGAGAGGGTGCTGAAAAGTTCCTGGCTTTGGGAGGCAAAAGAAAACATGGGAGGATTTAATTATGATTGATTTTATTCAGCATATTCTCCTTTCAGATTCATACACTTATTGCAGCAGCAGTCCTTCAGTTTTTCTAAGCCCTGTAAAATAACTCAGAAGCCAGGAACTTTTCAGGACCCCTTCGTACTATTTTACCCAATGAAGACAGAGGAAGATAATTTCTATGAAAGTGTGTCTCACCTGATTAGTAGATAGGTTGCTTCCTTTATCAATCTGATCTTCAGACTTGGTTGTAAACACTTCTAGGTCATTGGAATCAGTAATGCTATTTCCAAATCCTGATTTCATTCTATGCTTTACAGGATTCTCTTGAGTACCATGCAAAATCAACTTCCAGTCAGTTAGGGTACCTTGTCAAAGAGAGACACCAAAGAGAAATTTTATATATATATATATATATATATATATATATACACACTCACACACGCATACACACCCACATATATACACAGGATGGGCTAAAAGTTACACACCAAAACACTTGACATTATATTATGTTATTATTATTATTACTATTATTCATTTTGTTCATCATGTACAAGTGTATGTGTATTCTTCATTATCTTATATATTTTATTCACTTTTAGAATAATTGAAGCATGTCTTCGATAATTCTGTGCATGACTTTTGGCTGACCCTGTGTATATATATAGAGAAAAATCCCTTTCCATAATTAGTAATTGTTGAACAAAAGAGTAAATTCCCAATTAGTACAGTATTTGACCCATAATAGTACCAGTGCATGACTAGTACTTTTTATCTGCCCTTAATAATAATGATAATAATAATCAGCCCTTTATGTCTTAACAGATTGTCTAAGCAGTGGAGAATGTCTTAAGTACTTGTATTCTTCCTGCAGCTTCTCAGCTTCTTTTAATGGCTGATCCTATGTTTGATGAGCAAGTTCTGCTGCAAAATTTGCAAGCAAGGAAGGTGGTGTAGGGCTGCAGTGTGATGTCTTTCTTTCTTTGGCTTCGAGGGCCAAGATGTTTCCTTCTTCAAGCTGTTTGACTCCTTTGTTCACTGAAGATTTTCATGCTGTTCTGTCAGCTAACTTTTCCCCAAATTTTTGCATTGATATGGCACTTGGTCAGGCTGCTTTTGCATATGTCTTCAAATCTCAGCTTCGATCAGCTTGTGGATCTGCTATCTGAAGCCAACTTGCCATATAACAGCTATTTGGGAATTCTGTCCTCATCCATCCGTTTCACATGTCCAAACCATCTTAGTCTTCTTTTGCACTGAATAGCTGTCATGCTCAGAAGTGCTGCCTGTTTCAAGACTTCCATGTTGGCTACTTTGTCTTGCCAGGTAATTCCAAAGATCTTGTGCAGGCATCTCAAATGAAAGACATTGAGCTTCTTCTCTTGTCCAGTGTATAGTGTTCAGGTCTCTGATCCATAGAGGGGTGTGTGTGTGCGATCAGTATGTATGCTCCATAAATACTTATTTTGGCATTCACTACCAATACCTAGCAGTTGAGGGAACCCGTGGAAGAGGTAGACTCAGGAAAACCTGGGACGAGGTGGTGAAGCACGACCTTCGAACTTTAGGCCTCACTGAGGAAATGACCAGCAACCGAGACCTTTGGAAATATGCTGTACGTGAGAAGACCAGGCAGGACAAGTGAGCCCAGCCCACTTATGAATGCCTTTCCTCCCTTGGACACAAAGACCTGTTGAGGCAAGCAAAGTCGATATAGAACCTCATCCGACGACAGGCACCCATGTCAACCCTCTTTGCTTGCGAAGACATGTTGGGGCAAGCGAAAGCGAAATCGAAATCGAATTGAACCAGCCAGGATCCCTGGTCTGGTGGTACGTAAAAAGCACTATCCGACTCATGGCCGATGCCAGCGCCGCTTCCACTGGCTTCTGTGCCAGTGGCACGTAAAATACACCAATCCGACCATACGACAGGCACCCATGCCAGCCCCTTTTGCTTGCGAAGACATGTTGGGCAAGCAAAATCGAAATCGAATTGAACCAGCCAGGATCCCTGGTCTGGTGGTACGTAAAAAGCACTATCCGACTCGTGGCTGATGCTAGCGCCGCCTTGACTGGCTTCCGTGCCGGTGGCACATAAAATACACCAATCCGACCGTGGCCGTTGCCAGCCTCGCCTGGCACCTGTGCAGGTGGCACGTAAAAAGCACCCACTACACTCACGGAGTGGTTGGCGTTAGGAAGGGCATCCAGCTGTAGAAACATTGCCAGATAAGACTGGAGCCTGGTGCAGCCTTCTGGCTTCCCAGATCCCCGGTCGAACCGTCCAACCCATGCTAGCATGGATAACGGACGTTAAACGATGATGATGATGATGATGATGATGACTGTGTTCCATGCTCTTTTGCTGAGTCTACCAAAAGATGTAGCAGCATTTCCTATCCTGACACCAATTTAGTTGTCTAGGAAGGTCGTCGAAGTTATTGTGGACCCAAATTAGCAGAATTTCTTTAAATCCCAAAGTCTTGTCCAGCATGATGTTGTCTTCAGTTGTGCTATTTTGTGTCCGAATGATAGTCTTCTTGATGCTGATTACAAGAGAAAATGCTTTGAAGGCTTGTGAAAGGTGCTCCATCATTGTCTGTAGTGTTGACTCACTGTGAGCAACCAGTGTTGCATCATCTGCAAGGAGGAAATCTCTGATCAAGGTTGACTCGGTCTTGGTTTTTGCTCTGAAGCATGCAAGATTAAAAAGGGACTCATCAGTTCTCCAGTGAAGGCAGACATTTCCAAGAGATTTTTTGAAGACAATCTGCAACAACAGGGCAAAGATGTTGAAAAGGGTCAGTACCAGAACTCAACTCTGTTTAAACCTGATTCTGATCTCAAAGCCGTCTGATGTGGAACGATCAAACTGGACCATGGCTTTCATACCTCCACGGAAGGACATCAGTTGGAAAAGAGTTGGTAGACATCCAATCTTTTGAAGAAATATTCACAATCCTGATCTACTAACTGTATCAAATGCCTTAGTTAGGCATACAGCTGACACACGTAGGGGTTGACTTTGTTTGCAACACATTTCTTGGAGCTGTCAAAGAGAAAATATCATCTTGATCTGAAGCCACTCTGACTTTCTGGAAGAACTCTCTCTGCTAACTTCTGCAGGCGCTTCAACAGTATTCAGGCAAATACTTTTCCTGTAATACATAGCAATGAAATGCCTGTGCAGTTGTTGCAATCTCTCTTGTCTCTCTTATTCTTACATAGGGTCACTACGTCGGCATCTTTCATGTCAACAGAGAATCAAGAGCTTTTACATATGAGGGAGGATGGTGTCTTTGTTCTCTTTCAGTCCTTGTCATTGTAGAAGGTGCTTGTAATACAGAGGCAATTATTAGAGTAGAATTCTAAAATCTCTGTTTGTTTTTGTTGATCTTCCCAATTCCAAAATGTCTAAGACAAATTGGCCACATCTGCTGACACGACCCAACTCTTGTACTGAAGTCATCGAGGATGAAAACTTCATTTTTTTTTCAAACATTTGATCAAGCACTTTTAGCAGGTCTTTGTAGAACTTGTCCTTGTTTACATTCTCAGCTGCCAGTGTGGGAACATAGGTGCTGATGAGATGGATGGTGCCTGATTTAGTTGATGGTGATAATGTGCTCAGATACTCCTTGTGGTGTGCTGATCATGTTGACTGCAAGCCCCACTCCATACAGTTGATGATCCTCAGATCCCAAACCCTGCCAGATAAACATGAAGTTTGTTTGGAAATCAGCAAGGTTGGAGGGGCTGCCAGAAGATGGTTTGGCTCAGTCCTCTCCACCAGCTGCCTTCGAGGGCCCTCCATCTGTATTTTCTGGAGGGGTTTATTCATTAAGCAAAAACGACAAAAAAAAAAAAAGAAAAAAAAAACCTAGAAAAAGTTATAAAAGAAATAACAAATGTAAATATTAAAAAAATGTAAAAATATAAATATAGAAAGAAGCTTAAAAATATACAATATATATATATATATATATATATATATATATATATATATATATAATCATACACACACACAGAAAGCATCCCACATATATGTACACACTGTTGAATGGCCATTAACTATTCGTTAGTTCTACTGTCCTATCCTTTCTACTAAAGGCGTAAGGCCTGAAATTTTGGGGGAGGAGACTAGTTGATTACATTGACCCCAACTGACCTCAGTGTTTCAGTGGTACTTAATTTATTGACCCCGAAAGGGTGAAAGATAAAATCGATCTCAGCGGAATTTGAACTCAGTATGTGAAGATGGGTCAAATTGCCACTAAGTATTTCGCCCAGTGTGCTAACAATTCTACCGCTTGCCACCTTAATAATAATAATAATAATAATGACAACGACGACGACGCCAACAATTCTACCGCTTGCCACCTTAATAATGATAGTAATAAAATAATAATAATAATAATAATAAAAAAAAAAATCCTTTTTAATAAAGGAACAAGGCCTGAAATTTCGAGTGAAGGGGCAAGTTGATTATATCAACCCTGGTGCTTATTTTATTGATCCCAAAAGGATGAAAGGCAAAGTTGACCTTGGTGGAATCTGAACTCAGAACGTAAAGACAAACAAATGCTACCAAGCATTTTGCCCAGCATGAAAATCACACAGTAATAGAGTAGAGGCTAATATTTTGAAAATTTTTTCTCCATCAGTTCAGATAATGATATGCTTCAAAAAATTAAGACATAAAATATACGGATGTATTTCAACAAAAAAGTCAAAATATTCACTGAAATTAATTAGCATGGCTGTGTGTTAAGAAGTTTGCTTCCCAAGATTCAGACCCGCTGTGTAACACCTTGGGCAAGTATCTTCTACTAAAGCCCCAGGCTGACCAAAGCCTTGTGAGTGGATTTGGTAGACAGAAACTGAAAGAAGCCCGTCGTGTGTGTGTGTGTGCATATCTTTCTTTGTGTCTGTCTCCAACAATTGGTATGGGTTTATTTACATCCTTGTAACTTAGTAGTTCTGCAAAAGAAGACAATATAAGTACCAGATTTTAATTAAAAAAAAATAAGTATTGGGGTTGATTTGTCTGACTAAACCACTTAAGGTGGTACTCCAGAATAGCCACAGTCCAATTACTGAAACAAATAAAAGATAAAAGAAATATAATTACCTGAACTGGAGTGGTGATTTGAAACATCTTCTATTTCCAACAACCACTCACCAATGGCATATTCTCCCCAGAAGTGGACTGTGAGAAAAGGCCAATTATCAAATGTTGTTGCCACAAGATCATTTGGCCGAGGTGGAAGTAATACGGAGCGTGTGCCATTTGGTGATGTCAACATGATTTTAAGGTCACCCCGTCGAGAATATGTTAAACTTATCTGTGCCTGTACATGTTCCAAATACTGAACTCCATTTGTTGTGCCCTGACAACCATCTACCTTCAGGTAACTTTTACGGACAACAGAATTTATTAAGGGCCTTTGTTGGTTAAAATGAAATTAAGAAAAAAGAAGAAATAGTGTTATTCATTTTAATTAATTTGCAACAAAAAAATTTCAATTAAATGTATATGCTTACTCCTTTCACCCATCCACACACTCCAGGCTTCCTGATACTGTTCTCTCGTCTGTTGCCCTTCTTGGTCACATTACCTGAGTAAAAGTAGTGTACTGAACACTCTGTACACTCACAGTGTACAAAGCATCTCTGTCTACGCACCTCAATGGAAAATGCCACACAACACATCCTCAAAAGCAATGGCTCTCAATCGAGGTCCATATAAGATTTTTGGGGGTTCATGCTACAAAATAGTAAGTTGGGGATCCACAACAGTATTTTAAGGGCCCCTGAAATATTTTTGCTTTCAATGTACATATTGCTATGTACTGTAAGAAACAGCCAGGTTTCTTTCTCTAACATTTTACATAGGTCAATCTACACAAGTTAATAAGTGAAAATCAAAATAGGAATTTTGAAAGAAGTTTCTATAAAACTAGTTTTTAAACATTAAATGGCTATTGGGGCATACCAGAATAAAATAGTAATCAAAGGGGTCCATAAATAAAATAAAAAATGGTTGAGAATCCCTGCCCTAGAGTGATTAGTAAGCAAGCCAAAAGAAAACAGGGTCGAGAGGTCCTTTTAGTCTTGTCTTGCTAAGAACAAGGTAACCTTTCTAGTGCTGTAAAATAATGTACATCGTACAAGGCAATAGGGGAGAATAACCCTGAGATATTACTGTACATCGACTGTTGTGATTCTCTCTCTACTAGATCTGGGAAATCTACGCTTAGCTGAGGAGGTGTAAGTAGAGCGAAGCGTGTCTAGAGTTGTCTCCTGTACTTGCCAAAATCAGGCTAAAATAATATTAGCAATTGAATTAATGTTTTCTTTTTCACCCCCGTAATTAATATTTGATTTATCTACTTTACTACATTATTTTCATTTATTTTGCGTTGCGAACGGTTTCTCTAGGTATTTTATTTCAAACACTATTTCACAAAAATTCGTTCGTACCCAATATTTTAAGAAATTAGTGGTTAAAATCCACGAATTTACAAAACAAAATTCATTCCGCACACACCAATGAACCGAAAACGAAAATAAACGAAAATAAAACTGGCTCGTATATTTAAGGGAGATAACTCGCATATATGTCAGAGTAGTTTCCCTTATAGAATATTCTAAATCTTAATACGATTTTGTTTTGTTTCAAGTATATACGGACACAAAAAGTTGAATTGCTTAGTTATTGGTCACAGTATTTCCGTTATTTTATTAAAATAACATAAATACTGTGTCCACATTTGTCTACTATCTATATTCATTTGACTACAGTTTACCAGTCAAGTGACAACCCAATTTTATCTTCATTCTTCACTTGTAGATAAAATACAAGGTCAATCCTCAAGGAATTTAAACATATCAAAGTTAGTCGAACTCTTCTGTATCTTTTAACGTTTGAATTGCAATCTATAAAGTATTTAAAAGCCTTCATGAATACATTTTTGTTTGGTAATTTCCTCCAAATAGCTTCTCTCAGTTTGTAGCTTCCCAAATGTACCAATGTACCACTCACTATTCACAGTACAGCAATGTTCCAGAAAATCAAAATTGTTATCTCAAAAACAGTCACCATGACTTTCTTAAAAAAAACCCACAAGCTTTTGAACGTCTTAGCCTTCAGAGAAGAGGTATGACACCATTCCATAGATTGAGCTTTCATTTCTAGATCATGAAGATATGTCTACATTACATTTCCTGCCACCTGACTGGAGTCAAAATTGTCTACTTTGGCTTCAAATACTTCCATTAAATCAGAACAGACTTCCACTCTTCTCTCCTTCAAACTGAGTGTCAACTACCGTGGTGCCACTTTGTACACAATTCCTGGTAGACAAGGTTTTTCCACCATCCAGTTGTGCAGCGATCTTACCATTGTGACTTCTTTGTCTCTGTGAATTAATCCATCAACTTGTTGGTGATTAGCATCAGTGATCAAATCTTCGGATGTTGAATCTCACAGAGGCAATAGCAAATGACCAAGGGTGATTTGTTGTGCTTGAGAAGACATATCACACTTAACGGAATCTTAGTTGTGGCCAGTGCTGCTGACATGTGTGAGGTACCCATGCCTGTGACACATAAAAGGTACCTGTGCCAGCGACACATAAGAGCACCCATGCCAGTGACATGTAAAAGGCACCCAGTACATTCAGTGGAGTGGTTGGCATTAGGAAGGGCATCCAGCTGTAGAAACCAAACCAAAACAGACTGGAGTTTGGTACAGCTCTCCAGCTTACCATCAAACCAATGCCAGCATGGAAAATGAATGCTAAATGATAATAATGATTGCAACCAATGGTCTTCCACTCATGGTTTGTCTTTAATGCTGTTTTCTCTTCTTTAAATTTCTTTATTCGTTTCTTCACATTATTTTTGTCAGTGGTATCTTCTCCATATATAACCTGTAACTTTCAGTGGATGTTGGATAGTCTGCATGCCTCCTTCATCAAGAATACAACGACTGCATGTTACTGCTGCTCCTATTTAATTATTTGATTGCAATAAAGAAGAACAGAAAGAAAAGTCACTATAGAAGAGTTTCTCAACCAATATGTGCAATGCGAACTACCTATGTCAGATAATATTAAGATATGTCCATTTTTGCATTACTTTCAGTAGAAACTCTCATGTACAAATACGCAAACATACATAACCAATATTGATTCCAAACGAGGTATTTTTTATTGTTTTGCATAATATAAAGTCTAAAACTATAAATATCCTAGAGGTAGATCAAGAAACCAATCACAGCAGGCTCACAATGTGCTGGGTCGAAAGAGTTGTCAGATGAACTACTGCTAGATTTAAGAGGTCTAACTTGTATTTTATCATTAGGAATGTTGGATTCATGATTATAGGCGCAGGAGTGGCTGTGTGGTAAGTAGCTTGTTTACCAACCACATGGTTCCGGGTTCAGTCCCACTGCGTGGCACCTTGGGCAAGTGTCTTCTACTATAGTCTCGGGCCGACCAAAGCCTTGTGAGTGGATTTGGCAGACAGAAACTGAAAGAAGCCTGTTGTATATATGTATATATATATATATATATATATATATATATATATATATATCTATATATATATATATATGCGTGTGTGTGTTTGTGCGTCTGTGTTTGTCCCCTTAACATCGCTTGACAACCGATGCTGTTGTGTTTACGTCCCCATAACTTAGCGGTTTGGCAAAAGAGACCGATAGAATAAGTACTGGGCTTACAAAAGAATAAGTCCCGGGGTCGAGTTGCTCGATTAAAGGCGATGCTCCAGCATGGCCGCAGTCAAATGACTGAAACAAGTAAAAGAGTAAAAGAGAAAGAATAGGTATTTTGTCATTAGGCAAATTGGAATCATGATTATAAAGACATGGGTCCAATTTCTGGACCCAGTAGTGTATCGTGTCCTTCAGCAAGGCACTTCATTTCATGTTACTGTAGACTACTCAGCTGAAAATGCATACTAATTACCTATTGGTGCAGCTAGTTTTCCCTCCAGGTGTCACATCCTCAATGTTCTGCAGAGTCAAAGTTGGAAGGGCTGAGTGGGTGTCTAAATCTGTTTGTAATTAAATAGGTACCTAAAGCATTTAGTGAAATCTTGGAACATGCTATTAGCTTTTACTTGCTTGCAAGTGACAGCTATTGCTTAATTTTGTCATGGAGGCCCCTTGTGCTCAAATTCATGGTAATATGGCTTCTCATATGTTTACAAGTCTTGGGAGTCAACTGCAGACATGAATATTTTGAATAATTTGAAAATCAACAGCTGCTGCTGCTGTTGTTGTTGCAGCCACAGCAGAAACATATTTAGACATGTAATCTATATATATAAAACTGTAGTTGTGTGAGTGTCTGTCCCCTTCGATTTAGATTCCTAACTACTCCCACATTTTGCGGTGCAGTTTAACCAAATTCGGGTATCTTATAGTCGTGATTCATATTGAGCCCTGAGTATTAGTCTGAGTATTAGCGCGCGTCTACGATGAGTCTACGAGTTTAAAAATAATTTAACATCATTTTTTATTCCATTTTAATGCATAATTTTTCATGTGTCGATGGCGGCGGAGTTGGTGTCCATGGTCACACCTGCACCTGTTTGCTTCTCCCCCTTCTTCCCTCCCTCGTGAAGCTGTGGGGAGGGGAGTGTAAGGAAATCAACGTCGTAAAGCGTTGTCAAGGAGACCAGTGTTCTTTTAGAACAACGACTTCATGGCTTGAAGACACCAAAACAGAAATGGCTAAGAAAGCCCGAATTGGCATCTATAAGGGAAGTAACTCTCTAAAAATGCTTATATAGTTATTTCCCTTACAAACCCGAGCAACGCCGGGCGATACTGCTAGTTTTACTTATAATCTTTATATATAAAAGTGAAGTTGTGTGTCTGTCTCCTACGATTTAGATTCCTAACTTCTCCCACATTTTGCGATGCAGTTTAACCAAAACCGGGTATCTTATAGTTGTGATTCATATCGAGCCCTTCTGGGTATTAGCGCGTGTCTATGATGAGTCTACGATTTAAAAAAAAATTTACCATAATTTTTTTCCATTTTAATGCATTTTTTCGCTATTATATAAGGGAAGTAACTCTCTAAAAATGTCTACGATGAGTCAACGATTTAAAAAAAAATTTACCATAATTTTTTTTTCCATTTTTAATGCATTTTTTTGCTATTTTTTGGCTATAACTCTCTAAAAATGCTTATATAGTTATTTCCCTTACAAACCCGAGCAACGCCGGGCGATACTGCTAGTATTTTATAAAAATAGTTGCAACGTCAACTTTCATGAATGGGAGCCTTTAAGAGGTCACTTGACCTGCTATAACAAGCAGCCAAATCTTCCTCAAGTCATAAACTACTGCCTTACAAAAAAACCCACATTAGTTGCTAGATCAAAAATGTACTCCTCTACCCAAACCCCATACAAATTTCTGAGTATCTTGATTCTCTTCAAATACATATTAACCCTTTTTCATTCATATAAATCTGTCAAATATAATAAATGCTTATTTATTCACATTGTTTAGAATTTTTAGAATGACTTTGTCAGGTAGGTGTGAGAGGCCAGATCCAGCCAGTTTGAACATAACACAGGTATGGCTGATGTAATGCTAAAGGGTTAAATCAGTTGGCAGTTTATAAATTTTCAAATTTATTTTTGTTGCAGAACCCCAGATCAAACCAACTTAACCAACAAAAGCACTTAACCATGTCTAAAAAAGGCTCTCTAAGACTACCCTATCCAATATCTCCTTTCTGTTTTTAAGATTGTCAGAGTTCTGAGACAGATTTGGTCATTATTTTTTACTTTAACAATCACCTAGGTATTTCTAAATACCTGTGCCTTTTTCTATTCACCTTACGATAGAGAATTTATGAGACACAGTGATATAATAATAATAATAATAATAATAATAATAATAATAATAATAATAAACATTGTGTACAGTGCTCAGGTGCACTACAACTCATCTAAAGTGCATATATAATCAGGTGTAGTTTCGACGGATTTCGGAAAGCATGAGGGCCTTAAAGGATGCAGTGTCATGGCAGTCAACAACTGACGCAGGCAGTTTATTCCATGCTTCAGCAACTCTGAGCGTGAAGAAATGTTTCCGAAAGTCATGGGAGCTGTGTTGTTTTCTGACTTTGTAGGCATGTCCACGTGTGTTAGACACATGGAGATCAAAAAGGTGTTCAGTGTTGTTATTGGTGAGGTGGTTGACAATGGTGGTTGACAGTGAGGTGATGCATTTCTGTAATAAGAAACTAGGATTAAACTAGGATTTATTGCCATTTCATCACATTTTTACTACTATGATGATGATGATGATCAGTCATTTTCATCATCATAGGCTTTGAAGTATAGCATTTACTCAGCTACAATAGTTTTGTAAAAGACATGTGCCAACTTGTTCATATGAAATACCAACTCAAAACAGCATTATTTAAATAAACTATGCTAATGCTAGTAAACTATGTTACTGTAAGCAAATCTTGTTAATCTCTTTCTGTCTATTCTAACCAATAATTTTGATGTTAATCTAAACAAAAACTATTCAGTGAAAAACATTTCTAACCTTTTAACATTCGGATTATTCTGTCAAATGTAATGCTTAATTATTCAAATTGTTTTGAATTAATCATGCATTATCTCGTAGTTTTGGAATTTTGTTGGTGTAATTGTTTTATTTTTAGAATGATGTTGTAGGGTAGATCAAGCTGGTATGAACATAAAGTGAGCAGAATATTTGGGTTGGGTATAAGCTAATTTAAATTCTAAAGGGTCTAGGTACAGGAAAATATTACTCTGCCTGGAAACAAGTGCGGTCCTGCAACAGGAAAGGGTATTAGGCCATAGAAAATCTGCATCGACAAATTCTGTCTGAAACATGCAAGCATGGAAAAATGAATATATGATGATGAGGAGCAGGAATGGCCCATGTAACCAAAAACGTGGAACTGGTTTATGCTGACATTATGACATTATAGCCAAAGCAAGTCATTAGAGAAGCTCACACTGTAGTATCAAGAAGTTTGCCTTGCAGCCATGTAGTTTCAGGTTCAGTTCCACTTCATGGCACCTTAGACAAGTGTCTTCTACTATAGCCCCAAGCCAAATACTGCAAGAAAAAGTCCAAGTAAAAGCTCAAAGAATATGAAGATTTGGAAGAGAAACAAGTTTTACAAGCAAAATAATGCAAATCGAAAGCATTCTGCAGCAGTGGTTTCCCACATGAGTTCCATGGACCCCTGATGGGTAGTACTGGGGGTCCATGAACTAAATTCAAAATTTCATAAATATATATATATATATATATATATATATATACACACACATAAGGACAAGCATATTAAAAGGGGTCAGTGGGAAAACTCATCATCATTTAAATAAAAGGGTTAGGAACCATTGTTCTACAGAGAAATAGGGAAGGAGAAAATGACCGTTGAAGATTCCCCCCTCCCATGGAAGAAGTTGAAAACTTTTGGAAAAATATCTGAAGCAATGAAAAGACTTACAATGAAAATGAAGACTGGATTAGATGCACAGAAGGATCCAACCAAAATCTATCAGAACAAGCATAGGAAGACATCACAATAGCAGATCTAAGGATGACACTCATGAAGGCTTGTGAGTGGAAATCCCCTGGTAATGAAAGGGTGCTAAATTTCTAGCTTGCATTGCTCTTCTGTGCACACGAAAAGTTAGTCCAGTTATTCAGTGAAATTATGAGAGATCCTATGAAAACACCTGATTGGTTAGCAAGAGGTATTACTTGAAGAATAATGAAACTAAATTTCCCCAAAACTATCAGCCCATAACATGTCTATCTACCACAACATCCATCCTCATGGAGAAAACATACAAATTTATGGAACAGAACGATATTTTCCCCACTGAACAAAAAGGGTGCCAACGAGGCTCATGTAGATGCAAAGATCAACTCTTAATCAATCACATGACCTTTGAGAACTGTTATAACAAATGCAAAACTCTTAGAACCACATGGATTGATTATATAAAGGCCTTTGACAGCATACCGCATTCACAGATTTCGAAATCGCTAGATGTCTTCAAAATTTTTCCTGTTATTTCAAACTTCATGAAACACAACATGTCAGTGTGGAATATGAATCTCCAGTTATATCACTCTAATGGAGGACTGACCACAAAAAATATTAATATCAACTGTGGTATTCTCCAAGGTGACTCACTTTCACCTTTAATTTTTTGTATATCCCTAATACCCATCACAAACAGAACAGGGTATGGGTATAAAAACAGGAAACTAAGTCATCTATTTTATATGGATGACTTAAAATTCTATGGCAACGACAATAATGAGCTTGAAGGACTACTACATACTGTGAAAGCATTCAGTGATGACAGTGGGATGGAATTTGGTTTTCATGCATGTGCCCTGGCCACTTTCCAGAAAGGGAAATTGAAGACCTCACCTTCAGTTGTGTTGGATGTTGACACAGTTATAAAAGAACTTGACCAGGAACAAACTTACAAATACCTTGGAATAAATGAGGACTGACATTCAAACATGAAAGAGATCAGGAAGGAATGTAGAGGAGAGTTTAAGCAGTCCAAAAATCCAAGTTAAATGCATGTAACAAAGTGTTAGCCATAAATTCCTTAGCAGTTCTGGTTATCATTTACAGTTCCAATGCATTGAACTGGAGTATGAGCGAAATAAGGAAAAATGACAGGAAAATCCATATGCTGCTGACTTGCAATAAGATGCACTACCCAAAGGGAGATGCAGATTGTCTTTACCTACCCAAAGCTCGAAAAAGTCATGGCTTGATTCAATTTGAAATCTCTTACAAAACCACCACAACTGGACTGGCAAAATATCTTGAAACATCTAATGAATGGGTGCTAAAGCTCATTGAAAACCATGAGAGATGTAAAAAGCTTCATTCTGTTACGAAGGAAAGCAAAGAATTTCCTAGTGAGTTTATGCATAATACCCAGGTTAAACAGCATTATGGAAATGCAGCAACTGTAGTTGCAAAGAAGGTGAAATCAATAACAAATTGGTTGATAGGTGGGAACTAAAAACTCTGCATGGCAAATATGTGGCCTGTAGCAAACAAGCTGAAGTAGACCAGAAGCACACCCATCAGTGGCTATGGAGCTTGGGGCTAAAGGCAGAGAGTGAAGGCTATATCTTGGCTGCTAAAGATCAGAGCTTATTGACCTTGAACGATCAAGCCAATGTGATGAAAAATGATGTAGACCCAAGGTGCTGATACTACAATGGTGGGATTGAAACAGTGGACCACCTAATCTTTGGGTGTAAGATTTTAGCAGCTGTAGAGTACAAATCAAGACATGACAGAGTTGGTCTACATTGGATAATGTGTCAGCATTATAAAATCAAAACTACTGAAGTTTTGGTAGAAGAACCACCCTGAAGTTATAACTGAGAGAGAAAATGTAACGATTCTTTGGAACTTTCCAGTATGTATAGACTGGACCATCAAAGCAGATAAACCAGATATTGTTGTGAAAGACCAAAACAATAAAGTCTGTTTATTGACTGACATGAGCATACCCCATGACCATAATATCTTCGCAAAAGTATTTGATAAACTCAGAAAATATAAAGATTTGCTAATCAAAATCGAAAAGATGTGGCATCTCAAGAGAGTTACAATACAAGTGATTGTAGGAGCACTTGGAATGATCAAAAAAAGAACTGAAAATTATTTAAGAATGATCCCTGGCTTACCATCTATGCAGAAAGTGTAAAAGATTGTTTTAACTGGTACATCACATATACTGAGAAGAGCATTGTTGCTGTGAATTTTCTTTACTTTTTCCTCTTTATTTTCTTTGTTTACTTTTTTTATTTTTTCCTTTTTCTCTCTTTCTTTCCCTTTTCCTCTATTACATGACTTTGTAAATGAACAATCTGCTGTGTTTATTTTAATGGCCTACCAATGTATATAGTGTATTTCCCTGCCCTAGGTACCAAGAAAACACTCGGCAAGAAATGGAAACAGAACTGAAAGAATATGATAATAAAAATAATAATAATAATAGAATTTGGAGCATGCGAACAGTAAAGATTGTGCCTATAATAATTGGTGCATTGAGAACAGTAAGCAAAGGTATAACCAAATGGCTGAAGGAGATTGAAATAGAATGCCCAGTAGAGCTCCTACAGAAAGTTTGTCTCTTAGGGACAGCAAGGATTATCAAGAGGATTCTAAGTACTTGAAAGACTGCTGAAAACTTGTGGACACCTAAAGTTACAGGTACTAACCCGCTACCCACATAAATCCTACCAGGAATAAGACCGAACCTGAGTCAAACCAAAATAATAATGGTTTCAAATTTTGGAACAAGACCAGCAATTTTGGGGAGAAGGAGGAATTCAATTACATGGACCCCCAGTACAGTGACTGGTACTTATTTTATCAGCTCCAGAAGGATGAAAGGCAAAGTTGACTTTGGCTGAACTTGAACTTGACCTTGGAACATAAAGAGAGACAAAATGCTGCTAAGCATTTTGTCCAACGTGCTAACATGTCTGCCTGTTTATCACTAACACCCAAGTTTGAGAAATATGTCAGAGAAATTGAATTGACATGAGAGCAGAACAAGCCTCGAAACTGCTCTGCTGAGGACAGCTAGGATTTTGAGATTGGTGGTGGAAGCACTCTGTCGGTTACGACGATGAGGGTTCCAGTTGATCCGACCAACGGAACAGCCTGCTCATGAAATTAACGTGTAAGTGGCTGAGCACTCCACAGACATGTGTACCCTTAACGTAGTTCTCGGGGATATTCAGCATGACACAGAGAGTGACAAGGCCGGCCCTTTGAAATACAGGTACAACAGAAACAGGAAGAAAGAGTGAGAGAAAGTTGTGATGAAAGAGTACAGCAGGGATCACCACCATCCCCTGCCGGAGCCTCGTGGAGCTTTAGGTGTTTTCGCTCAATAAACACTCACAACGCCCGGTCTGGGAATCGAAACCGCGATCCTACGACCGCGAGTCCACTGCCCTAACCACTGGGCCATTGCGCCTCCACTTTGAGATTGGTGCTGGGATGTTGAATGTCTTCCACAATAATTAACCAAGTATCAAAAGCTTATAATGTGCAGAAATAGACCCTGTGAGACTTCTGACAACAGGCTGTTGCCTGCTCTCACAGAATCAACCAGAGCGAACAGGACCGAGAGCTCTGAGGAGTAAAACAACAACAACAACGTTTTTACTTACACACGGAATTCTTTTGAAACTACTTCACATATGTGTTTCTCTGGAAGTTTCACCCATAGTTTAGCATAATTTACCATAGCAACAGCATCCATCAGTCCATATCCATAACGTAAACTCACTGTATATGTAGAAAGAGAACATAATCAAAGACAACTTCAATGAAATGAATTAAATTTTAGCTGCAGGCATATTTTGATCATAATCATATTTGAAAATATATTCAAACTTGTTTTTTTTTAATTATTTTGTTTATGATGTTTTTATAAGGAATGGTGGTGCAGCATCCTCAAGGTCCTTGAGAATAGTGAAAACAAAGGGAAATTGCGCTAGCTTCATCTTCCTCAACTCTGTTGTCCAATTGTCTTTTTCACTTCTGTGTTAGGAAGGGCATCCAGCTGTAGAAACACTGCCAGATCAGACTGGAGCCTGGTGCAGCCCCTGACTTCCCAGACCCCGGTCGAACCGTCCAAACGATGATGATGATGATGATGATTAAAAAAACGCAGGAAAGGTCATTCAATATTTGCTGCCTAGTTTTCAAAAGAGGAATACTATGAGATAATATTTAGATGTTGGCTTTGGGTCAACTGCTGCTGTTGACCCAAGGCCAACATCCCAAGCTCCTGTTCACATTTATGACAGCATGAAGTATATGGGATCTCTATGGGAGGCTTTAAGAAATTGCCTGGGCCAGTATTTTTAAAACATGATGTTTTAGATGAGTATCGTTCGTAACATGATCACATAGTGATGAAAGCTCCTGTTTATGTCATGTTCTAGCAGTGATAGTGACATGTGCTATTGTTGTTACTTGCTGTGATGTGATAGTGGTGGCAATGGCAGCTGTTGTCCTAAGACTAACACCTATTGTCTCAGGTGTTTCCTTCTTTTGAAAGTTACACAGCCACTGCAGAATAACCCAACACTTCCACCTTGTATATTTAGCTTGCTTCTTGAGATATCAAGTGTCTTTTAGCTGGGGGTGGGGGTTTCTGCTACAGTTGAGTGAGAGCAAGTTATTAAGACTAACATTGACAAGGAAAAGTCAACAACATTAATTCCTTTACAAAATAAACTTACCATTTCTTCCCAAGGCATTTCTTGTCCATTGTCCATCTGTCATTGGTTCAGGCCTTGCTGTTAGAATTGTTATGTACTGAATATCTCGCCATGTCAAGTTTTTACTGCAAGTACATAAAACCAATCAGTTTTAGTATTCATGTAGTTCTTTGTTTCGTGTAATACAGTTAAAATCTAACAACCAGATCGTTTGATAAAACATGCTGTAGATCTATCAATTTGATGCCATTGTAGTTGCTTTTCCCAAGAGTATCTCCTTTGTTCTTGTAATAATAGTTGATGATGATGATGAGACTATTCTGCCAGTAATAGGATATGACACGTTCCTGTATTATCTGATACGGCTATGCAGGCGATTAGCATGTGACCTTCTTCATAAGATATTTTCAGTATCTCAGTGACTACTGCTGATGGCCCAGCTACCTTCTGGTCTTTATATCCTTAACCCTTTAGCATCCAAATTACTCTGTCAAATGTAGTTCACAATTTTTAAAAAATTAATCATGCATTATTTTGTAGCTTTGAGACTTCAATGATGCATTTGTTTACTTTTAGAATGACTTTGTAGGAAATATGCTAACAGGTTAGTCATGTTTAGACTGTACAGTAGTTAATTTCAAATAGTCCCTGATTTGGGTCTATTTGGTGTTGGTCCTATCTCTCTCATGTATTCTCTTCATAAAGCTGGCCTGCGTGCCAGTGGCACGTAAAAAGCACCATTCGAGCGTGATGGTTAGCAGCGTCACTTTGCTGACACTTGTGTCGGTGGAACGTGAAAAAGCATTCAAGCGAGGTCGTTGCCAGTGCCGCTGGACTGACTCCTGTGCAGGTGGCATGTAAAAAATACCATTTGAGTGTGGCTGTTGCCAGTAGTGCCTGACTGGCCCTTGTGCCGGTGGCATGTAAAAGCACCCACTACACTCTCGGAGTGGTTGGCGTTAGGAAGGGCATTCAGCTGTAGAAACTCTGCCAGATCAGATTGGAGTCTGGTGCAGCCATCTGGTTCGCCAGACCTCGGTCAAATCGTCCAACCCATGCTAGCATGGAAAACGAATGTTAAACAATGATAATGATGATGATAATTATTAACATGGTGAATATAAGTCCTTATTATATCGTAGCATGCTTTGGTGTCTGTTTTTATGGTCAGATGCTCTTCCTACCATAAACCATTTTACAAAGCAAACCAAATGCATTTTATCATGCCGTCCATACTAGTGAGGTTGTTTGCTGAGATTGAGAAAAAAACTTCTTTAAAGAGAGTAATGTCATTTTAAGTTGGAAAAACTATTACAAAAGCAAAAATAAGACAATAGTTACTTGGCTTCCAGCGCAAGAGCTACAATTCCTGCAGCTATAGGTGCAGATGCAGATGTACCAGTATGTGTAGAAGTGCATTTTTTCCGGAGGTCAATTGTAACCTAGAATTAAAGAAAAAGACAAGAACAAATATTAGGAAGGCTTATGAAAAAAAATTACAATTAATAATATTAAATGATGTATTTTGGACAGTGTGTAACAATAACCAGTCTATTCATTCATTTGTTCATTTAATGGTAGCATGGGTCGTACAAGGATTTCTTTGAAGAAGGGTTTCATGGCCAGATGCTCTTCTTATTACCAACCTTTAGCGGTTTTTCAAGCAAGGGAATTTTTTGGTATTTCACAGGTTTTGAAAGCACAGAGCAACCAGTCACAGTCATAATATCAACAAGGAAGGTAGACATCATATCACTGTTTTACTTTGCTAGTGACAGTGACAAGCAACACTTTAGAATATAAATATTCATACACTTAACCACATATGTGTACGTGTGTATAAATATGTAGTGTTTTGACGTAACTGCTGTTGAAGTGAAGACATAAAGTTCTCACAATGGCGATACCAAGCAAAGAAGAACACTGAAGAATACAGAATAATATTTACAGATTTATTTGCCCGCAGTTGTTAGTAAGACAGATAACAGTAATTATTCAGAATTGACAGTGACAAAGTTTCGCCTGTTTGTAGTTGTGCATTCTGCTGACAGAGAGAGAAAAAGTAAGGATTGCACTCTGCTGACAGAGAGGAAGAAAGGGTAAAGGTTGCCTGGTCCCTTCGATTCAGCTGAAAGGTGTTCTTTGGTTGCTGACAGAAAGTCAAAGAGGGTAGAGAGAGAAATGCCCTCTGTTATATAGTCTATGGCCAGGAAAGTCGATGAAATCCTAAACAAAGGACTGACCCTTCCATAACCAGCAAGATCTCAGGAAGTCAAGTGTTTCCCATGAATTATCTGGTGTGGAGATATAAACACAAAGGATTTCACGCTTGTTTGAGAAGCAACAAATGAGCGGATTTGGTTTCGAATCTCAAGCAGGGCCAAGCGAGGTACCTGCCCCTCACACAGTTTCATATAGTTTGTCTACATAAGGCACTAGTCTATGTGAGTGATGATTCTTTCATTAATCTTCTGACAGGGATGTTGTTTACTTTTTGAGGAATTAAAACTAAATAATATAATTCTTCAAAAATTAAATTTAAAAGTTAAGTTAAGTTAAGTTAATTTTTTGGCTCAAAAAGCAAAAAGCAAGGCCATGTAGGGGGACATGGAGTTATGTACAGGGAGGGTATTCATGCAAAGAGTTCAGGCCATTTCTGGTCAAGAGAGACTTTGAACTGAGCGGTCATCGGCATCTTCACTATCTCGTCCGGCAGCTTATTCCACGGATCCGCAACCCGGACGGAGAAAGCCCCTCTCCTTTGATTGAGATGAAATCGTCGCATGTTTGTAAGATTATAGTTTGTTATTCAAACTATTTAACTCAACTTTAGAGATTAGTATTTTTCTCACAATTACATCTACACAATATTTTAATTGGTTTAATGGTTAAATGTTAGCAAATATTAAAAAGTTAATGAGGTTATAAGGTTAATAATCCAAAAATTATATTTCTTATTAGCAATTAAACAATTAAAAATTATTGTATTTGATTTTTTCTTCACTATTTTGATATTTTCTCAAATTGATGAACAGAAAGCATAGAAGAAATAGCATATATCAGAAAAAAAAAAAGATGGAAAAGTTGAACCAATTTTTTTATGGGCCAAGATAAATCACTTAAAAAAATAGTGAGAGAGCCTTCATATGTCTGCTCAATGTGGTAGAAATAATAGATAAATCTCCCTCAAATCAAATAAGGAAACATATGCATTAAATCTCTGCCTGTCCAAAGCATTTTCATAAGTTTATCCTAAATGTCCATGCTTATTTTCTGACTTTTATCTTTTGTTTCATATATGTTATGGCTGAATAATATAAAGCTTTCTTTTCATAGGTCTCAAGTTATTCCAGTGGTTTAAAAAAAAGTTGGGAATATGTATTATATATGATGCATGGATACCATGGAAATATGTCCTGTGTATCATATGTAATACACAGGTCAGGTAAAAAAAAAAAAGTCATCTTTCGGTCATGAATGACTATAGGATTCTACCCAGAAAGTTCCCCTCCAAGGTACAAGTCTGGGCAAGATTGTTTATGGAAGACTAGCAGTCACCCATGCATATCAGCCTCCCCTCTCCACGCCACCAATGTTATCCAAAGGAAAAGCAAAGGGGCCGATACAGCTTGGCACCAGTGATATCGCTACTCATTTTGTACAGCTCAGAGAACTGGAGCAACATGAAACAAAGTGTCTTGCTCAAGAACACAACACACGGCTTAGTCTGGGGATTGAACTCACTACCTCATGATTGTGAGCCCAAAGTTCTAACCACTGAGCCATGTGCCTCCACACAGGTCAGGTGAAGAGATAATTAAGGAATCCTAGATATACTTGTGTCAAAGTTATACATCATAGGCCTGTGTGATCATGGATGACTGGTGGCCAAACAACAACAACAACAACAATAGCAGCAGCAACAAAAACGCCCCCACCATCACCACCACCTAACTGTTTGCTTCAGTCAATAACTTACCTTCTTGTTTATAACAAAAACATTATGCAGAATGACAAAAATATGGCAAACAAAAACAGAAATGTATAGAAACAAAATTCCTCAGTTGTGCAATTTTTCAAATGAGGAAAAAAGAAAAGACAAACTCACAATCTGCGGCTCATTGAAGGATCCACTACTGTAAGTAGAAGCGACTGTTGAAGCACATTCTTCTAGATACCAAGGTTTTACACCATTTTTTGATGTACTACTGATTGATAAGGTGTAGATGCTATTAGTGTATCCATCGCAATTGCAAGAATCATAATAAGAGCCTCCGTTACCAGACGCCCAGACAAAGATACTACCTAAGCCACCTCTTCCCTGCAAAATAAAACAAGAAAACAGAATGGTAGAGTGGAAAATTGTTCTTATTCAATTTATCTTGTAGTTTCTACAAATGTTTTCTATTCTTAGAAGATACATTCACTCCATGTGGTTGTGTGGTAAGAGGTTTGTTTCGCAACTATATGGTCATGGGTTCAATCCCACTGTGAGGTACCTCGGGCAAGTGTCTTCTACTTTAGCTCTGGGCTGACTAAAGCCGTGTGAGTGGATTTGGTTGATGGAAACTGAAAAACGCCCATTAGATAAATATGAGTGTGAGTCGCCTTGCCATGACATTTCATGATAGTTACAAATGAGTGTCATCATAATGCAAGTGTTGTCCTTTGTTGCCAATACTCTGTGAAAACATGTCTGGTCATGGGGAAATATTACCTTACTTAGAAACAGGTAAAGGTTGGAAACAAGAAGGGCAAAATCTGCTTCAATGAATTCCATCTCACCCATGCAAGCATGGAAAAGTGGATGTTAAGATGTCAATGATGATGTAGTATATTCTCTTAATTCCTAATATATATTCACCATTTATTCCTTTATGCTTCCTCTCAGACATTATTAGACACTTAAGAGCTTCCTTGCAAATTCAAAACTCTGCTGGAATTTCTTTCCTAAACATTTTGTTACTAAATTATTTAATGTGCTAGTCTTCTACAATCAGCACACCATTGGAACTTTCTTCGTAAATATGTCTAATTAAAACATTTTGCTGTATTAATCTCCCAAAATTTTTTCCAGTTCAGTATAGGCACCACATTGCTCTTCTTTCTTAGAAAATAAACTTTAAGAATGGATGGCAGATTTAATCAAATGCCAGCTTTAACACCACCACACAGTTCTTAGATGCATTCACTGGAATCCAATCTGTTTCAAACCTTCAGAGTAAGAGTCTGATCTGAGGATAACTTCCTCTTGGTTATTTCATTTATTGTATTAAAATGTGAAGTGGTTGAGTATTCCAAAAACAAACGTAACCCTAATGTAATTGCCAGGGAGAATCAGTGTAACCCAGTGGGTGACATGGTTTAGTTTTGATGTTTCAAGATCAGTGGAATAAAAATAACTTACTTGAAAATCAGATAAGTGTTGGCAACAGAAAATGCACCAAGCTATAGAATACAATGATTTGTCCACCATGTGGCAGCATAAACCCAATCCAATGTAAAAACAATAATGATGCTGATGGTAATGATGAATTAAGGTTTATTGCTTTTTCTTTTTTTATTTCTGAAGTGAATATATTTTTATTGCAACGATTTATGTAACTTTTATGTTACAATATTTCTGTTGAAATACACTAAACTACTTTTGTTTCACTTAAATTTTGAAAATAATGAAGAATTTAATAAAATAAGTGTTATTATTAAGCTGGTATTTGGAACATAAACCGAAATAATATTTTGTTAGCATGTCTTAATTTAGACCATTTTAAAACAGGAAGTTTGTGTCACAGAACCAGGAGCAGTCTCAGCTGGGTTGGTATCAAAAGGATTAAGAATGTCATGTAATCAAAAATAACATGGGAGTGGGATGGAAAGGGAATGGTAACAGATTTAGAAAAGCTACTGCAAAATCTACAAGATAAACACACACTTTCATTTAAGAAAAAGTTCCAGAATGTAGGGAAGTGTTATCAGCAACATAAATGTCAGTGTATCTGGGTCATTACTAAATATTCAATGTAGCTTTTATTTTAGAAAAGAGATGATCAGAGGTTATCAAGTAAACCATTTCTCATAATTTCTTTCATTACATATTACATTTGATATCAAACCTAGTTTAAAATATTTTTAAGAAAATTAAAATTCTTTACAATTTAGTGTAAGAATACTGTATTTTCTGGCTGGCATACAAGGGATCTCTTCAGTTTTGCTCACAAATTTTTTAATTATTATTTTTTTTAACTAAACAGTTTGAAACTTCATATACTAGTGTAATTTCTCACGCTGAACACAGTTTACTTTCAACATTTTTGGCAAAATTTTGTATTTTAGAAGTTATTTCATGTTAAAGTTTTCTTATTTGAGTAATTTTAACCAATCAATGACATGTACTCAGCTGAAGAAAGCTAGTGCTGTTTGCAATAGTAATTGAAAAGCAACAACTTCTAGGTCATCTCTACTAAATATCACCACTCTCTTCTATTTCATTTTTGTTTACTGCCTGTGTTGCATATTACATGCTTTGTTTCTTTTTTTTCAAAAAGCAAACAGAACGTGTAGTATGCAACACAGGCAGTAAACAAAAATGAAATAGAACAGAGTGGTGACATTTAGTAGAGATTGATTTGAAAATAATTGTCAGGTATCATGAAGTTTCTATAGACAACATGTACTTACAAATAAGGTGTGTGTGTGTATATATATATATAGAAGACATTCGTCCAAGGTCCATACACATGGGACTGAACCTGAGAATCAGTGAACTTCTTAATCACACAGCCATATCTATACCTTGCTGTGCTATTACAAAACAAAAAAACCCAAACAAACTGAATTTAAATTTAGTAAAATACTGGAGAATAAAACTAACCTTTTGAATCCCACTAGCAAATGCTTCTCTCGTGAGAGGTCCTGGTCCATCAACAACTTCCCCATTGTCATCGGGGCCCCAACTGGCAGAGTATATATCTATATACTGAGGGTTCAGATTTAGTGATGCCGCCTCTACAGCATCGGTTACAAATCCATCCAACATGCGTACACCTATAAAATAATAATAAAGCAAGTGTTATTAAAACTACACAATGAAAAATATTGGGTTCTGCATGATATGATTAACTCTTAAGTGTAAATACAGAGGTAAATGTCAGTTGGTATACATTAGCTGACCCACTTCCCTTAGAGTTCATAGTTTTGTGAGCTGTATGGTGACTCAATAGTGTTGGTAGCATGAACAAAAGCACCTAGTACATGCTATGAAGTGGTTGACATTAGGAAGGGCAACCAGAAATAGAAATCATGCCAAAGCAGGCACTGAAGCATGATGCAGTCTTTACAGCCATCAGATCCCATTAAACTGTCCTATCCATGTTAGTGTGGGACATGGATGTTAAATGATGAATAATGGAAAATTTACTCGTATAACAGTCATTATTAAACTTTTTGAAGGCAGTGAGCTGGCAGAATCATTAGCCCACCGGGTAAAATGCTTAGTGGCATTTCATTTGTCTTTAGGCTCTGAGTTCAAATTCTGCTGAGGTCAACTTTGCCTTTCATCCTTTTAGGGTTGATAAATTAAGTACCAGTGAAACAATGGGGTCAATGTAATCAACTTGTCCCCACCCTCAAAATTTCAAGCCTTGTGCATTTAGTAGAAAGGATTATTAAACTGTGCTTGGAACATAAACTAACCTGGAAGATTTTAACTTAGATAATTTTAAAACCAGATGTTTGTATCATAGAACTAAGAGTGGCTCCAGGTGGGTTGGTATCAAAAGAGTTAATGATGATAATGACAACATCTATAAACATTACAGTTAAGAACAAAAATACAAACATTTCTTCAGCAAGATTTGATAACCCAATAAGCAGGCAATGAATAAGTTTATTGCTGCTGAGAAAACATTTTTTTTCTTTTTTTCCTTTCAAAAGAAAGAGGAACACACAAAATTAATACTTCATTTCTAATTCCAAAAGGTGCGGGTGAAGACTTCTACAAGTTGTTTGACCCACCATCAATAGCAGCCAAATACTTCTCAAATCCCACCATACTACCTTAAAAAAAAAAGGAATATATTAAATAATGTAGTCCTAGGTACTCTTGTCCTTTATTCTATTGCTGGCTTTAGTCACTGGACTTTAGCTATGTTGGGACATTGCCTTGAAGGTTTTAGTCAGTCAGTTGACCCCAGTATCTATTTTAAGTCAAGCGCTACTTTAGCAGTCTCTGTTGGCCAAACTGTCATACTAAACAACAACAACAACTTTAGTACACCATTGAAATAAGATGGTGACGAGGTGGGTGACTTAATTATTGGTTATAAACATAGATACAAAGCCACAAATTTTTGGGGGAAACATAAATAAAAAAAATAAATGTTCCTTCTTGAGCCATGCCAGGCTCATAAGGGCCGGTTTCCCGGTTTCAGTGGTGTAGAAATTCCCCACCTGGATGGGACGCCGGTCCGTTGCAGGATTACTCATTTTTGCCAGCTGAGTGGACTGGAGCAACGTGAAATAAAGTGTTTTGCTCAAGAACACAACGCATTGCCCGGTTCAGGAATCGAAACCACAACCCTACGATCATGAGTTCAACACCCTAACCACAAAGCCATGTGCATCCACTTGGGGAGACATAGAGTCAGTTAAATCAACACCATACTTGACTAGTACTTTCTTCTATTCAGTGAATAAATTATTAAAAGCATTTAGCATATATTCTTTTTTTTAAAATTCTTTTTACGCGTTTCAGTCATTTGACTGTGGCCATGCTGCAGCACTGCCTTAATGGATTTTTTTGTCAAAGAAATCAATTCCAAGACTCATTCTTTGTAAGCCTAGTACTTATTCTATTGGTCTCTTTTGCTGAACTGCTAAGTTACAGAGAGTAAACACACCAGCATCAGTTGTCAAGCGATGGTGGGGGGAGGCAAACACAAACCCCAAAACATACATGAATACACATACACACATATATATATATTTCTTTACTGCCCACAAGGGGCTAAACATAGAGGTGACAAACAAGGACAGACAAAGGAAGTAAGTCGATTACATCAACCCCAGTGTGAAACTGGTACTTTATCAACCCCGAAAGGACAAAAGGTAAAGTTGACCTTGGCGGAATTTGAACTCAGAACGTAACGACAGACGAAATACCGCTAAGCATTTCGCCCGGCACGCTAACGTTTCTGCCAGCTCGCCGCCTTAAATATATATATATATATATATATACAATGTCACACAGTGGGACTGAAACCAGAAACGTGATTAGGAAGCAATCTTCTTACCACACCAGTTGTTCAAAAATGTAAACATAAATAACTGGACAACAAAAGCATCAGCAGCACTATTAACAACAATAACAAAGACACCATCACTACCACCATCACCAATCACTGACACTATCATTGTTGCTGCTACCACCACCACCACCACCACCACTAACATCTACACACAAGTTTAACTACATAACTGAGATATTTTAAAAATCAGAATTGTTCTCCAAACAATGGAACAATATGACTTGGAAAATAATAACTTCAGTATGGAATACAATAGAGAGATATGGGTAGATTATTGGTTAATGGTAGGGTAGGTAGGTTCCGAACGTAAGGGAGGCGATGGATAGAGAGGGCCTGGGGGTGACCAGTAGTGATTTGAAGTCAAGTGGGTTGGTACAGAATAATTGTTGGTGGTAACCGATGGTAAGTAGAGCACATCTGCAACTTGCCCTGGGTATGACATTAAACTGCATTTGGTGGTGAGGCTCCAGTTTGAGAGCTTTGGAGTTGAGGGGAGTGTATTCTATCATTCTACTTTTGCCAAACTGCTAAGTTACAGGAATATAAACAAACTAACACTGGTTGTCAAGCAGATGTGGGGCACAAACACAAACCAAAGACACATACATTCATGTGTGTGTGTGTGTATGATGGGTTTCTTTCAGTTTCTCTCTACTGGACTCACTCACAAGGCTTTGATTCATCTGGAGCTATAGTGAAAGACATTTGCCAAAGGTGCCATGCAGTGGGATTGAACCTGAACCATGTGGTTGGGAAATAAATTTCTTACCATATGTCCCTGCCTATACATCTAACTACAAACTATGAACTACCTCAAAAAAAAGGGAAGAACACACTGAATAAATGTAGTCCTAGATACACTGATTGGAAAAAACAAGAGCAACAAAGAAATTTTATCTTATTAAGATTAGATGATTGACCTGACACGCGGATATCTACAGAAGCAGGCTGAGATGAGATGGTGGATGACTGAAAAGGGAGAAAACTAATGAGATAATTAGAGAGATAACAAGATATAGCGAAAACAGAAAATAATCTTACCTCCTATACGTGCATTATACGCTACACCAATCCCACAAATATTGTTACCTGCTTCAGCAGCTACTTCTCCAGCACATCGTGTTCCATGTCTGAAGAAAAATAAAGGAGATAAGATAGAAGTTATATTATCACTGATTCATTCAGTCATTCAATATTTACACATACCATACCACCACCACCACCACGACCATTACCCTAACTATCACCACAAATAACCACCGCCATCTTACTACCACTACCACCACCACTGTAATCCTTATCACCACCTATCATCATCATCATTGCCATCACTAATATCAGTACTGTGAACCAAAAGTAGTGGTATAGCTATATGTGATGCCTTGAGGGCGGCGAGCTGGCAGAAACATTAGCACACCGGGCGAAATGCCTAGTCGTATTTCGTCTGCCGTTACGTTGTGAGTTCAAATTCCGCCATGGTTGACTTTGCCTTTCATCCTTTCGGGGTCGATAAATTAAGTGCCAGTTTACTGGGGTCGATGTAATCGACTTAATCCATTTGTCTGTCCTTGTTTGTCCCCTCTGTGTTTAGCCCCTTGTGGGTAGTAAAGAAATATATATGTGATGCCTTGACTTGTTAGAAAGATCAGTCAAATTCTACTCAAAAAAGGCTATCATAATAAAAATGACACCTGGGATAATGTAGTCCTAGATACACTATCCATGAAAGTAAGATGTATAGTAATGGGTGGAATGCTTTAATAAGTATGCATAATCAAAATTGATCAAGGGTTAAAATGCTATTACTCATACTGCTGCAATCATCATCATCATCTCCATGGCCAATAAGGGGAGTAGGGTCAGTTGGTAGCTGGCAGAAATGTTAGCACGCCAGGCGAAATGCGTAGCCGTATTTCGTCTGTCACTACGTTGTGAGTTCAAATTCCGCCGAGGTCGACTTTGCCTTTCATCCTTTCGGGGTCGATAAATTAAGTGTCAGTTACGTACTGGGGTCGATGTAATCGACTTAATACCTATGTCTTTCCTTGTTTGTCCCCTCTATGTTTAGCCCCTTGTGGGTAATAAAGAAATAGGTATGTTGATCCATGGTCCAAGGAGTCTAGGGATGACTGAGAGGCACCTATATCTTCCTCATTGTCATTTTAATATCCACTTTTCCATGCTTGCATGGGTTGGATGGGATTTATTGAGACAAATTTTCTATGGTCAGATGCCCTTCCTGTTGCCAACCATTAGCTGATTCCAAGCAATATAATATTTCCCCATGGCCAGACATGTTTTTGCAGAATATTGGAAATGAATGACATTCATTTACAACATTACAGGATGCCAAGACAAGGGGAACATAAACAAGCAATCACATACACACACATACATATATATGTACATATGTATGTGTGTGTGTGCATGTATATATATATATATATATAATATATATATATATATATATATATATATATATATGATGGACTTTGTTCAGTTTCATCAATGAGATCCACTCACAAAGCTTTGTTGGCCTAGGGCTGTAGTAGAAAACATGTGCCCAGTTTGCCACACAGTGGTATTGAACCCAAAACCATGTAGTTGAAAAGCAAACTTACTAATCACACAACCATGCCTATAAAAAAAAGAAAGAAGAGAAACACCTCACTGGTACCACCATCAGCTTGAATTTTAGGGAGACCCAACCCCATCAACCCTCTCCTCTCCCTGTCTGAGGAATAAAAGTAGTTTCATTTTGCCATGCAAAATTTCTTTCTGAATCTATGGTCATTCCAACCTCACAAGCATCATCATCACTACTACTATTGTCATCATCATCATCATCATCATCGTTTAACGTCCGTTCTCCATGCTAGCCTGGGTTGGACAGTTCGACCAGGGATCTGGGAAGCCAGAAGGCCGCACCAGGCTCCAGTCTGATCTGGCAGTGTTTCTACAGCTGGATGCCCTTCCTAACGCCAACCACTCCGTGAGTGTAGTGGGTGCTTTTTACGTGCCACCTGCACAGGTGCCAGGCAAGGCTGGCAATGGCCACAATCGGATTGGTGCATTTTACGTGCCACCGGCACGGAAGCCAGTCTAGGCGGCGCTGGCATCGGCCATGTTCAGATGGTGCTTTTACGTGCCACCATCTCAGGGATCCACTATTACCATTGTCATCACCACCATCATAATCACGATAATCATTACCACCACCACCACCACCGTCAACACACTCCCCTCACCACTACTATCATGATGATGATCGCCATCACCACTCTCACCATCAAGATTACACCACAAGCACCACCATGTCACTATCATCATCATAATCATATCATCAACACCACCACCACTTCCACTATCACTATCATTATCACCAGTCTACAACTTCCACTATGAGTGTCATCCTTATCACTCCCACCACAACTATTTCCACCACCAACACCTCCATTATCATCACCATTACTAGTCATCATGCTCACAAGTATTATTATCTAATAAAGCTCAGAATATATAATCTAAGTCCTATAAGTATATAAATCAGGCAGTATATCAATCACATGCATGTATGTCATACAGCATGTCATATGACATGCATATCACATCTTACAGTATATATAAAGAAAGACATATGGCATAGGCGCAGGAGTGGCTGTGTGGTGAGTAGCTTGCTTACCAACCACATGGTTCTGGGTTCAGTCCCACTGCGTGGCACCTTGGGCAAGTGTCTTCTGCTATAGCCCCGGGCCGACCAAAGCCTTGTGAGTGGATTTGGTAGACGGAAACTGAAAGAAGCCCATCGTATATATGTATATATATATGTGTGCATGTATGTTTGTGTGTCTGTGTTTGTCCCCCTAGCATTGCTTGACAACCGATGCTGGTGTGTTTATGTCCCCGTCACTTAGCGGTTCGGCAAAAGAGACCGATAGAATAAGTACTGGGCTTACAAAGAATAAGTCCCGGGGTTGAGTTGCTCGATTAAAGGCGGTGCTCCAGCATGGCCGCAGTCAAATGACTGAAAACAAGTAAAAGAGTAAAGAGTATATATATGTCAGATGATGTGTGGGGAGAAGGGCATGTGGTCAATATGTTGCATTCATGATTGCAAGATCATGCTTCTGATCCCTGGATCAAGCAATGCATTGGGTTCTTGACCAAAACATTTCATTTCATTTTACTCTGTGATCACTTTGACATTTGACATGTGGCGCTCAGTGCACTTGTACAGACTATGTCGATTTGATGGAGGAAGAGAGCTAATGTACAACTCTTTTACTTGTTTCAGTCATTTGACTGTGGCCATGCTGGAGTACCGCCTTTTAGTCGAGCAAATTGACCCCGGGACCTATTCTTTGTAAGCCTAGTACTTAGTCTATCAGTCTCTTTTTGCCGAACAGCTAAGTTACGGGGATGTAAACACATCAAAATCGGTTCTCAAGTGATGTTGGGGGGGGAGGGACAAACACAGACACACAAACATATACACATACACACACATATATATATACATATATACCATGGGCTTCTTTCAGCTTCCGTCTACCAAATCCACTCACAAAGCTTTGGTCGGCCTGAGGTTATAGTAGAAGACACTTGCCCAAGGTGCCATGCAGTGGGACTGAACCTGGAACCATGTAGTTCGTAAGCAAGCTACTTACCACACAGCCACTCCTATGCCTAATATAAATATTTGATCACTATAAACAAATCATCAGAGCAGGTTGATTAGCAAGAAACTGCAGAATCCTCATACAACCATCAAGCCAAGTGAAACGGTAGTCATGACAGATACTGGTGACATGCAACTGGCACTCGTGCTGGTGGCACTTGAAAGTACCTATTACACTCTTGGAGTGGTCAGCATAAGGAAGGATATCCAGCTGTAGAAACCATGCCAAATCAAACTGGAGTCTGGTGCCGCCCCTCAGCATACCAGCCCTGGTCAAACCATCCAACCCATGACAGCATGGACAATGGATGATAAATGATGATGATGATGATGATATCTATTTTTCTATATATATCAATCCCTAGCAGTGGAGGGAACCCGTGGAAGAGGTAGACCCAGGAAAACCTAGGACGAGGTGGTGAAGCACGACCTTCGAACTTTAGGTCTCACCGAGGAAATGACCTGCGACCGAGAACTTTGGAAATATGCTGTGCGTGAAAAGACCAGGCAGGACAAGTGAGTCCAGCCCATTTATGCCTGCCTTTCCTCCCTTGGACACACAAAGACCTGTTGAGGCAAGCGGAGTCGATATCGAACCTCATCCGACGACAGGCACCTATGCCTACCCCCTCTGCTTGCGAAGACCTGTTGGGCCAAGTGAAATCGAAATCGAAATCGGAATCGAAATTGAACCAATCCTATGACTGGCACCTGGCAGATGCCAGGACCCCTGGACTGGAGATACGTAAAAAGCACCATCCGAATCGTGGCCGATGCCAGCGCCGCCTCGACTGGCTTCCGTGTCGGTGGCACATAAAAAGCACCATCCGAATCGTGGCCGAAGCCAGTGCCGCCTCGACTGGCTTCCGTGCAGGTGGCATGTAAAATGCACCAATCCGACCGTGGCCGATGTCAGCCTCGCCTGGCTCCAGTGCAGGTGGCACGTAAAAAGCACCCACTACACTCATGGAGTGGTTGGCGTTAGGAAGGGCATCCAGCTGTAGAAACAATGCCAGATAAGACCGGAGCCTGGGGCAGCCTTCTGGCTTCCCAGATCCCCGGTCAAACCGTCCAACCCATGCTAGCATGGAGAACGGACGTTAAACGATGATGATGATATATGTATATATATCATTCACGACAACTGTTTCAAACGAGTTTTTTTAATGATGAATGAACCAATTTCCATCTGTTGTTATTTATTTATTATTCACCTTATTCAGAATGTGCAATTAGCATGGTTCAGGAGTCCTTTAAGTGCAGTACAATTGGTGCAGTGTGTTTGTAGGTACAACCTTGAAACTCATGGTATATTCAGTCAGGCGCATGTAACCGTTTATGAAATTAGAACATTAATCTGTCTGTACTTCTGTATGTATGTAAACGTTCCTTTAATTTTGTTTTATACATGATTGCTATTTCTTTAACTTGAACTCTGTGCTTTGCTATTTAGGTACCTGATTCACTTGAATCCTGAACTTATATATATATATATATATATATATATATACACACAATATATTCTGTAAATAGTAATAGTATTTTTTAAAGCTTAAAGCTTATAAGTAATCACCGCGCAATGAGTAAAAAAAATAGTCTGATAATGGGGCATATAAGCCTTTGACAGAAAAAAGTAGGTTTTGCCATATGTGTGGGATTCAAACCCACACCACTTTGTTTTCATGACCAAGTGTGCTACCATTGCACCATCACAGTAATATATATATATATATATATATATATATATATATATATATATTTATAAATACTAACAATGAATCTTGGTGTTGCCCAAGTGTTATGACCTACAGGCACATTGTATTATTTGCTCCTTCCTTATGGGCAGAATCGGCACCACTGATATAAAGTTAATGGCATAATTGAAGTTATTGTTTATTTAAAAGTGAAGAGGGGGGGGGGTACAATTTGCATGGGTTTGCATGAAAGTGCTTTCCGTTCTTAAGAAAGATCACAAACTATGTATTGTTTCACCATATAAAAGGGGGTTAATACAATTTTGTCCAGAAATCACATTTTCAAAATTTTAATTTCCTCCCCATCCTCACTGCAATTTCTTAATTTGTAACGTTTTTGAATTTTTTTTTTTTTTTTTTGTTATCTATGTAGAAAAATACAGAGATTACGAATCTGGGAAATATATACAATTTTTATAGCTTAATTTTTCTTAAAGAAACACTCGATGCCCCTTTCCCCCACCTTGCCCACCCATCACCTACTCGCTTTCACTTTTGTCAGATGTTTCCCCGCATGTGTAGAATTCTACTGAAATAGCAAACTTAAAAAATACCAGACCACCACCAGAAAACCTGACATGCTAGAAGCAACAGATAAACAACAATATTTCTGAAGAAACTCTAAAAGTGAAACATTGGAAGTGTGTAGCCTTTTGAAAGTGGTGAGAACACTTCAACAGAACAAAACATACCTGTTCTCATCTGTAGCATCATATCGTGGTGTAGGATCAGGATCTTTTCCATTCACATCATAACTTGCTCTAGGATCCTGGAAACAGATGGAAAAAAAGACAAAAATGATGGATCTGACTCCAAAGTAATAAAAATCAATTTAGCCATGAAGTTCCTCCCACTGCCCACAAGCACCTTTATATGATTGTTGGACATGCTAGAAACGGTAGCTGAAAATTTGGCACTTCTTGGTTAGGTTGCAATACTATGTCCAAACCCTCACCTCATTCACACTTTTGTGTACCGTTTAACCTGTGAGCATTTAAACAGGCCATGTCCAGCACCAAAAATCTATTTGTCTATTTGTTTTATGTTTAAACCAATCAAATTCAGCCTTTCATGCCAACCCTACAATGTCATTCTAAAAATATACAATTACATCAGCAAAATCTTGAAGCTAAAATACAATGCATGATTAATTGAAAATGATGTGAATAAATAAACATTAGTTTGACAGAGTAATCTGATTACTAAAGGGTTAAAGAGGACTGGGCTTGGTAAAGCTAGTTTCTTTTAGGCCCACAATGCTACGCTTTCTCCAGCAAGATGGCTGGGTTAAGGGGAGTCAAATAATGTTTAATAAAGCATTACAGGCACAGCCCAGTGTTCTTGAGCAAGACACTTTATTTCACATTGCTTCAGTTAAATCATCTGTAGAAATGAGTTGTGACATCATGATAACATTGGTGTGGAGGGGGAGGCAGGTATGTATGGGCAACTGCTGGTCTTCCATAAATAACCTTGCCCAGACTTGTGCCTTGGGGGGGTAACTTTCGGATCTTTTCCTTTTGAACGGCACTTTTCAACACAATTTCTAGTTAACTAAACGCTTTTAAACTTTGTATACTGGTAGAATGTGTAAAAATAAAACATTTTTTTCTCTTGGCTTTCTTGAGAAAATTGTAATTTGTAAGTTTAACGTAGTTTAATTTTTTGAATTTTAACCAATCCTATGCCCTCTATTTAGCAAAAATCATTTGCTGCGTCTAAAACTGAGACAACATCCTGTCACTCACCCTAACCCTAAATTTTAGCCTTTCGTTTTTTTTCTTAATTGTTAAATTAATTTAATTGTTACGCGTGTGTCTAAAATTATTCGTTTTTTTTTTGTTTTGAGATTTTGCTTTCGTTTTAGCCTTTCGTTTTTTTCCTTAATTGTTAAATTAAAATTATTTTCCATTGCTCTCGTTTTAGCCTTTCGTTCTTTTTCTTAATTGTTATCCTTAAATTAATTTAACAATTAAGAAAAAGAAAAACGAAAGGCTAAAATTTAGGGTTAGGGTGAGGATTAGGGTTAGTGACAGGATGTTGTCTCAGTTTTAGACGCAGCAAATGATTTTAGCTAAATAGAGGGCATAGGATTGGTTAAAATTCAAAAAATTAAACTACGTTAAACTTACAAATTACAATTTTCTCAAGAAAGACAAGAGAAAAAAATGTTTTATTTTTACACATTCTACCAATATACGAAGTTTAAAAGTGTTTAGTTAACTAGAAATTGTGTTGAAAAGTGCCGTTCAAAAGGAAAAGATCCCAACTTTCTAGGTACAACCCCATGGTCATTCATGATTGAAAGGGATCTTTACTCTTTACAGGCACAGACATGGTTGTGTGGTAAGAAGTTTGCTTCCCAGCCACATAGTCTTGGGTTCAGTGCCACTGTATAACACATCGGGCTAGTGTCTTCCACTGTAGCCTCAGGTTAACCAATGCTTTGTGAGTGAATTTGGCAGAGGGAAACTGCAAAAAGCTCATTGTGTGTATGTGTGTGCATGTCTGTGTTTGTTCCCACCACCACTACTTGACAACCATTGTTGATGTGTTAACATCCCCATAACTTAGTTTGATAAAAGAGACTGATAGAATAAGTGCCAAGTTTTAAAAAATAAATAAGTAATAGGGACGATTTGTTCAACTAAAAAAATTCAAGATGGTGCCCCAGCATGGCCACAATCCAATGACTGAAACAATTATCAGACTAAAAGACAAACATAATGTGTTTTAGTAGATCCACTATATTATGCTAAGCAATTCACCAGATTGTGTAATATACAATACAAGCTCTCCCTATTGAGTGTGTCTACACATGTGTATTCACCCAAATACAATTTATTCACTCAGTCATGATGAGATTTCAGGTAGGTTGCATGTAGTGTAGTTTAATCACAGTTTATATTTATGGTTATATGTTTTCCTGCATGTCAAATGATTTATCTGCCCCATCTGTTATTGAAACAGTCATAACCTAAGAGTGTGGTAGTGGCAATTCATCGGTTACGATAATGAAGGTTCCAGCAATCAAAGGAACAGTCTGTTCATGAAATTAATGTGCAAGTGGCTGAGCACTCCACAGACATGTGTACTCTTAATGTAGTTCTCAGGGAGATTCAGTGTGTCACAGAATGTGACAAGGCTGGCCCTTTGAAATACAGGTGCAACTCATTTTTGCCAGCTGAGTGAACTGGAGCAACATGAAATAAAGTGTCTTGTGCAAAGACACAATGAGTTACTGGGTATTGAATTCACGACCTTACGATTGTGAGTCAAATACCCTAACCATTAAGCCATACACTTTCACTACCCTAAGGATAAATGTACTGTAAAAACCCATGTAATTTGCACACCTGTGTAATTTATGCAGGTGATTTTCAGGATAAAATTTGTTAAAAAAAAAGCTACTTATGTAAAATTCGCACCTAAAAGTTTTAAGAATTGCCAATATAGCTAGGTGAAAAAGGTTTTCAATTTAGTTGTATTTAGCATAATTTCACTTCTGATTAGATTTTATTAAATTTTCATTAAATAAAAATAATTTCAGTTTAATAAGTATCACATTGAAAACTATTAAATTACAAAGTGTTTGTATTGTTTATAATAAACTTTATATTACATTTCTTGCTCACAAGAGATTAATGTCCGATCTTTAGCATACTGCTGTATGCCTTCTCAAATCACAATCACAGGAATAGTTGATGAGAATTACCAACAAAAGCAAAGCTGATAAATATGCACAGGTGTTGCAAATTAAGTTTAATTACCAATAAACATCAGCTTGGAGGACACTTTACTCAACCAACAGAGGAAGGTAACTGATCAAGCTGATTATTTAAACAGAATTCTTTTCTGCCTATTCTTAGTGGAACCTCTGATACAGAGTATCAAAATTTTAATCCCTTTCACACTTATAAAATGTCAAGCAAACTTTAAAATTTGTCATTACCATTATTGTTAGTATGGGCAGAACTTATGAATCATTAACTGCGAAGGAAAAATTAAATATGTGCTCCATTGCGATAGGTAGAAACTCCAAGCAATGTAAAATATGGCCCGGACTGTGTTAACCATTTAGTGATTTTAGTAAATTTATACAGAAAAATTATTATACCATCCAGCATAAATAAAAGTCAACTTCATTATGTGTATTTAAGCGATTATTTTTTTCAGTAAAAACCTATTCTGACATTAAATGAGTCAACTTCTGGTATAAATGTTTACATTTTCTACGTCTTTTTTCAAGAAAAAAAAAATTTCAAAAGAAATTCTGGAAATGATCTACTCATGTAATTCATGCACCTCTAAAGTTTATTTTTACTTTTACAAAAAAAAAGTGCATAAATTACATGGGTTTTTACAGTAATACTAATACCCTCCATTCTTTTATTCATTTGTTGTAGTGTACTCTACAGTTGATGAAAATTTTCTGGATTTTCAGTTTGTGTGGAACATTTTCTTCTACAGAAGCATTGCTCTCTTTCATACATCCTGTTAGCCAGTAGTTGTGCGAATGGTTACTGAGGTAACTACTTGGATTTTATACAGCCCCTTTCATATACTATGTGTGTGTGTGTGTAAAATACACAATATTTACTGTTTTTTTTTCTTTTTTCAAAAAAAGTTCTTCAGTTCATTTGGTTGTATCTTATAAACAGTGTCAGGGTCTGTATTTCTGGTAAAAGATGGCTTGGATGCTGCAATGTCTGTAAAATGAACTGCAAACATCTCTCGTACAATAACTGTTTTCCTAGAATTATTAGCAAGTATTTTTTAAGGTAACAATGTACGTCAAAAGTACTAACATCATATAAAATAACTCTAGTCAGGATGAAAATTATGCGAAGATGTTGGACAATACATGTAAACAAACCAGTGTGGTTTCTTACATATACTGAACATGATGTCCTGTGCCAGTTCCAGAGCATTTTGTTAATTTGAAACAAGTGATCATTGAGGTAGACACCATAGAACTAATAGTTTCAGGCTCAGTCCCACTGTGTGGCACCTTGGACAAGTGTAGGCTGACTAAAACCTTCTCAGTAGATTTGGTAGGTGGAAACCATGTGGAAACCCATCATATATATATATATATATGAGGGTATGTATATTTGTTTCTCCTTGTCTTGACATCACATCATTGTTGTAAATGAGCATCACTGTCATATGAGCAGTGTCATTTATCTCCAATATTTTGTGAAAACATTCCTGGCCATGAGGAAATATTACCTTGCTAGAACACAAGAGAGGGCAATAGGAAGGGCATCAAGCAGTAAAAAATTCATCTCAATAAAAAAAAAAACAAACATTATCTGACCCATGCAAGCATGGAATAATAGACACTAAAATAACAATAGGATAATGATGAAATAATCTACCTTTGGTTGAACAGTGGTAAGACAGACCTTCTTCTTAAAATAGTTTAACTTATATAATACAATATTTGTTTAACTGAGAGACACATACAATCTATCGTTGATATTATCTCAACATAATAAAGTCATAAGAAAAACATGGCTACATAATTACTTATAAGTTACAATTAAGGCAATTTAGCAAGGAAAATACCAACAGAGCTGTTTGAAAGACATTTTGGAGCAGCTCCAAATAAAAAATGTGTCATGTGATTAGCAAAAACAAAAGGAACAGCTTCATCAAGCACTGAAATCAAAGTACACCCTTAATATACGCAAACTGAGATGGATGGAACGGGAAGAGAAGAAAGATTGGGTTGCAAATCAAAGAAGTCAAGTTTTAACAGTAATGACATCAATAGTTATTTAAGCTAAAGTAAAGATAGTTGAAGAATACTGAATACTTTTCTCGTACTGAAAGCTGGTGTAATAAAATTGTTGAGTTCCACAAGAAAAGTATTCAATGTTTTAACAAGACATCCACATTAAGTAGACTATAAAGATTACATTTTGGTACTAATACTGCTTCTGTTGTTCATCATCATCATCATCATCGTTTAACGTCCGTTTTCCATGCTAGCATGGGTTGGACGGTTTGACTGGGGTCTGGGAGGCGAGGAGGCTGCACCAGGCTCCAGTCTGATCTGGCAGTGTTTCTACAGCTGGATGCCCTTCCTAACGCCAACCACTCCGTGAGTGTAGTGGGTGCTTTTTACGTGCCAGGGGAGGCTGGCAGCAACCATGATTGGTTGGTGCCTTTTACGTGCCACCAGCATGGAAGCCAGTCAAGGTGGCCCTGGCATCGGCCACGTTCGGATGGTGTTTTTTTACGTGCCACCGGTACAGGTAACACAACTACAATTTCCATTTGATATTCATTTTGATGTTGATGTACTTGACTCAATAGGTCTCCTCAAGCACAGCAGGTCACCCTACGATCCAAGGTAAGCACAGCAGGTCGTTAACTTTTAACAAGCCTACTGAAAAGATGTTGATATTCTATACATCATGAGAGTAAGATTTGCCTGGTAAGCAGTCACTAGATGACTCTCACTGATGAGGTCCAGTAGACTGAAATTTTGTGATACAAGAGTTCTGTTGCCCATAACAGACAATTCCAATCAGCTACAATTTCTAAGTGTGCCTTTATGCACCAAATGCCTGTATAAGAGAATCTCTCAAGGCTAATAACACAGTGTTCTAATAAGACATCTATGTTAAGTTGGATAATAGTTTTGAAATGGAACAGATGTAAATATAAAGTAAACATTCTATGGTCATGAGAAAACTCATTATATGGCAACACTTATTTGTTATGTTGATGGAGTGAAATTACCCCATTTACTGTATTTGCCAGCATATTAGACACACTCTTACATAAAATACACCCTAACTTTAAAGTATATTTTGCAGAAAAACAAATTAAATCTGTTTCATCTGTACATTTGCTATCCCATCCATAATATGGTTGCATTAGATGGATGGCAATTTTCCATCATCTTTAAGAATGAAAAAAGCATGTCTTATACACTGGCATATATAGTACTAATATTTAAGAGGAACACGAAGACACACAGCTAAGTGGCTAGGGTACTCAGCTCATGATTGTAAGGTCTTGGGTTTGATTTCTGGAGGTACATTATTTATTTTCTAAGGTGTAATCTGGTAGAACTGTTAGCACACCAGGCAAAATTCTGGTGGTATTTTGTCTGCCTTTTACTTCCTGAATTTAAATTCCACCAAGGATGACTTTATCTTCCATCCTTTCGGGGTTGTACTAGCTGAAAACTGGGGTCAATCCAATTGACTTACCCACTTCCCTAAAATTGCTGGCCTGGCACCAAAACTTGAAAGAAATATTTAAGAGGAACATGACTTACTCCGCTGTCAATATGATTGCCTGCAGATCAGTTTGAAAAATGGAAGAATAACTGGACTCATTTTTTTATCATATACTCTGGGACTATTTATCCCACCTTAGGAGCAATGTACCCTCTAATTTTCTGCTGTGGATGTGCTCGGAAACTTGCTTGAGTACAAACTTTGTTTACATCATCATTGATTAACATCCATTTTCCAATGCTTGTATCAGTCAGATGGAATTTGTTGAGACAGATTTTTCTCCAGCTGGATGCCCTTCCTGTCATCAACCTGTACCTGTTTCCAAGTAAGGTAATATTCCCCATGATCAGACATGTTTTTACAGAAGAGTGAATGTGAAGGACACTGCTTGTATGATGATGACATTTATTTACAACTATCACATGCGGCTTAGTGGTCAGGGTTATTAAAATGGAGTAGGGGAATCTGAGTGCGTGCACTAGTTTATATAGGGTGGGGTGGTGGAGGAGGGAGAAATGTTGGTGAAGCAAGTGGTAATCAAAACAGAGAGAGAGGGACCAGAGTTAGGGTGGTCAGAGATAGAACACGAGAGAGAAAATGTTCTTTTGGGGATTTTTGGTAACATAATTTAATGAAACAGCAAATGCTGATAATAGAGAAATAAGTGACTATGTTACAAACCTGAATAAATGAATAGGTGACGAATAGTAAATGCACGTGAAGGAACTTAAGCTTGTTTTAAGACAACAGAGAGGAAGACGAAACTATGTTTAAATTATGTTTACATGGAAATAGTTAGAATAATGAAAAGGACTAATAAGGGGTTTATGATCTGCGCAGAATAGAGGAGGAGATGTATGAAGTTGAAAAAACACAAAATTTCTTATCTGAACATCTTCTGGATTTGTATTCTTTCCGCAGAGTTATTAAAATGGAGTAGGGGAATCCGAGCGTGTGCACTAGTTTATATAGGGTGGGGTGGTGGAGGAGGGAGAAGTGTTGGTGAAGCAAGTGGTAATTGAAAAAGAGACAGAGAGAGAGGGGGCCCAGAGTTAGGGTGGTCAGGGATAGAACACGAGGGAGAAAATGTTCCTTTGGGATTTTTGGTAACATAATTTAATGAAACAGCAAATGCTGATAACAGTGAAATAGAATTGAAAAATTTTAGAATTTTCGGTCAGCAAATCAGTGGAACTGAAGGTAGGTGTGATAGGCTGGATCTGGCTGGTTAGCACATAAAACAGATAGCATATTTGGGCTGAATATAGCTGGTTTAAATGCTAAAGGGTTAAAAAAAATAACAGGCAACAGACTGGCGGAAGAATTTGGCTGGTATGATATGTGAGTTACTGAAAATATGCATCAGCTACTTTTAACCCTTTCGTTACCAACTGGCTCTGGCTCTGTAGTACAAATGTCTTGTTTTCGTAAGTTTTGAATTAAAATCTTCCACCAAACCTCAGTCACAATTTATGCTCCTAACACTAGCTGAATGATAATTAAATTATTTTACTAAATTCTTTATCATATTTAAAGTAATTGAAAGAAACACAGAGCATCTCAAAATAAATACAGTAATGAAAGGGTTAATAAAATTAAGGGAAAAGTAAAATTTTGTAGGTGTAAGTTCACACACATACGTATATTATGTGTGTGTATGTGTATGTGTGGATGTGCAAATGTGGCTGTGTAGTAAGAAGCTTGCTTCTCAATCACATGGTACTGGGTTCAGTCCCACTGCGTTGCACCTTGGGTAAGTATCTTCCACTAATAGTCTTTGTGTCTGTCCTCCCACCACTTGACAACAGGTGTTGCTGTGTTTACATTCCCGTAACTTAGAAGTTCAGCAAAAGAGACCAATAGCCTAAGTACTAGGCTTAAAAAAAAAAGTCCTGGTGTTTATTTGTTTGGCTAAAACCCTTCAAGGCAGTGCTCAAGTATGGCCACAGTCAAATGACTGAAACAAGTAAAAGAATAAAAGAATATATATATAATATATATATAATCTTCATTGGAAACAGGTGAGGGTTAGTGATAGGAAGAAAATCCAGCTATAAAAGGTTCTGCCCCAACAGATTCCATCTGAGCTATGGAAAATCATCATCATCATCATCATAGTTTAACGTCCGCTTTCCATGCTAGCATGGGTTGGACAATTTGACTGAGGTCTGGCGAACCAGATGGCTGCACCAGACTCCAATCTGATCTGGCAGAGTTTCTATGGCCGGATGCCCTTCCTAACACTAACCACTCTGAGAGTGTAGTGGGTGCTTTTATGTGCCACCGGCTTGAGGACCAGTTAGGCAGTACTGGCAGTGGCCATGCTCAATGGTGCTTATTATGTGCCACCTGCACAGGAGCCAGTCCAGCAGCACTGGCAACGACCTTGTTCGAATGTTTTTTTCACGTGGCACCAACACAAGTGCCAGTCAGACGACGTAGGTAACGATCACGCTCGAATGGTGCTTTTCTAGGTGCCATTGGCATGGAGGCCAGCTTGTTGCTCTGGTAATGATTATGTTTGTATGGTACTCTTAGTGCTTCACTAGCATGGATGCCAGTCATCGAATTTGATTATGATTATGCTGTGTGGTAAGAAATTTGCTTCAGCCACATGATTCTGGGTTCAGTTTTATTGTATGGCACCTTGGACAAGTGTCTTCCACAATAACTCCAGGATAACAAAAGTCCTGTGAGTAGATTTGGTAGATGGAAACTGAAAGAAGCCAATCATGTACGTGTGTGTGTCTTTATGTTTGTCCTGCACTGCTGCTTGACAACTGGTGTTGGTTTGTTTCTATCCCTGTAGCTTGGTTCAGCAAAAAGAGACCGATAGATTAAGTTCCAGACATGTAAAAAAAAAAGTACTAGGGTCAATTTGTCCACCTAAAACCTCTAAGGCAGTGCTCCAGTATGACCGCAGTCTAATGACTGAAACCAGTAAAAGATAAAAATATATGTATATATGCATGTGTGTGTGTGTGTATGTATATATATATATATATATATATACAGACACACTGCAATCGTTATTGTTGTTTTAAAGGTGTAAGCTATTAACTATTTTATCAGTTATTCAATAAACTTAACACAAACACTTTCATTATTTTTCTCACATCTGGCAGCTTTCCTTCATGTTACAGGATCAATGCTGTAATACTATAGTAATAATAGACAACACTGGTTCTTAATATTGTTTTTATTCTTTTTTTTTAGTTCTTCCATTCTATATTTGCATCAGACTCTAATAGTCTGACTTGTCAGTGCAAAAGTGGCTGAGACATTTCCATTATTTCCAAGATAACTCAATTTGTACAGTTAGAAGAGAGAGGCAAGCATTCTTTAGATTTGATCTTGTAACCCTGATGTGCAAAAGTTTTTATCAATGATGGTATCAGTCACTCTAAAATTTCAAGTAATTTTTTCCTGGCACCAAAGGTAGCAATACTACAGATTGAGTAACCATGTGAAGGTTCCGTCATTGGCCCACAGTCATAGAATGTATTGATGTTTATATGCCAGTGGTAGTGAAATATGAGTCAATTGTTTTAAAGATTTTTTTCTTTTTGATGGTAAAGGCACAGGTATAGGCTGTGTGGTAAGAAGCTTACTTCCCAATCCTATGGTTCTGGGTTCAGTCCCACTGCAAATTACAACTATTACCTTAGGAAGACCAAAGCCTTGTAAGTGGATTTGGTAGACAAAAACTCAAAGAAGCTCATCCAACCACCTGTCATATACATATATTTGCAAGTGTGCATATGTGTGTGTGTGTGTGTGTGTGTATATATATATATATATTATAAATAATATATAAATATATGCATATAACCTACACCAACCCTTCCTGCCATCGTTCCTCCTTACCCCAACCTTCCCCACTGGTGCTCCCCTATATTGACCGCACCCCCTCTACTATCTCTCCCCCTCTTTTCACTGGTAAAACCTTTCTCAGCTGGACTCCCCCCAACTCAACTCTAGAATATCTGTATTTTTCCTCCTTACTACGCTACCTAATTACATTACTCAGTGACGATAATGAATGTCCACTGCTAACACCAGCTCCTGTCCACGGCGTGGACAGGTCGGAAGAGAGATCAAAAGAAAAATGCTACGAAAACTATCACCACCACAACAACCCTCCTCTTCTCAGGCGCTGAATTCCCCCCTCCCCCCCACATCTCCTTCCCAGTTTTCAGAGTTGGCACTATCAATGTTGGTACATTGACAGGCAAGTCTAGTGAGATTGTAGAGATGCTAGAGAGAAGACAGGTTGATGTATGCTGCATACAAGAGGTAAGATGGAGAGGTGCTTCGGCTAGGGTCCTCACGGGCAAGGCACTTAGGTACAAACTCTTCTGGCAAGGTAACGTGGAAGGTGTAGGGGGTGTAGGCATTCTCCTTGCGAGAAATGGGTGGATGAGGTCATAGAGGTTGTCAGGGTTTGCGATAGAGTGCTTAAGCTCAGGTTGGTCCTACAGAGTGGCACAGCTATGATTATCTCCGCCTATGCCCCACAAGCGGGACTACCAAATGATCAGAAGGACAACTTTTATGATAACCTTCTGCAGGCTACTTCAAAGACTAGTAGCAAGGACCTCATCTTTGTAGGTGGAGACTTTAATGGGCATGTTGGGCGGGAATCGGGTATCTTCACTGGGGTACATGGTGGCTATGGTATTGGCACCAGAAATGATGAGGGAACTAGACTGCTGGAATTCTGTGATGCATGTAACCTTTCAATCTGCAACACTAACTTCAAGAAGCCAGTCTGCCACCTTATAACCTATCAGTCAGGAGACTCCGCTAGCCAAATAGACTTCATCCTCACCAGACAGCGGGATGCAGGGTTGCTCTTGAATACAAAGACCCTCCCGGGTGAAGAATGTATTCCTCAGCATAGACTAATCATCAGTGACTTTAAGCTTGAGGCCAGAAGGACTCCAAGAAACAAACCAATCCAGAAAAGAAGGATTTGGAGGCTAAAGAACCCTTCACATGGTCAGAAATTTAGGGACATACTCATCAAGAAATTTGATGAGAGGGAGGAGGAGCTTCAGACGTCGGACATAGAAGGTAGCTGGGAATTCCTACGGGACAGCTTGCTGAGTGCCACAGACCGAGTCTGTGGATGGTGCAAAGTCCCTTCCAGACCTAGAATTACGTGGTGGTGGAATAGTGCAGTAGATAAAGCCATCTGTAGAAAGAGACGGGCCTGGAAAGCCTGGAGGCAGCAGGGAACTGTACCAGATAGCCAAAAGGGAGGCTGGGCGGCAGGTATACATAGCCAAAGACGTAGCAGAAAAGAAGAAGTTTGCCAATGTCCAGCGACGCGAGGATCAAAGAGCTGAAGTATTTCGGATTGCCAGACAGTGTGTCAGAGAAAATAGTGATGTTATAGGAGAGAAATGTGTCTGCATGGATGATGGGGCACTTGCATTTACTGTTAGTGAAAAGAAAGAGGCTTGGAGAAGCCATTATGAAAGACTGCTGAATGAGGAGAATGAATGGGAGGAGGAGAGCCTGCCAAATGTTGACCCAGTAGAGGGACCAGCTACCCGAATAGACAGCTCCCTTGTAGATAAGGCAATTAAGGATATGAAACCAGGCAAAGCCCCTGGCCTATCAGGAATCACTGCTGAGATGCTTAAAACAGCTGGCTATGTGGGCTATACCATAGTCACCCGCATTGTAAACCAGGTAGTTCACAATGGAGTCATACCCAATGACTGGTGCAGCAGCACCATAGTCAACTGCTACAAGGGTAAGGGTGATGCTCTAGATAGAAATAACTACAGAGGTATCAAACTGTTGGACCAGGTGATGAAGGTCTCAGAGAAGGTCATAACCCATCTCATTAGGGAGAGAATTTGTTTAGATGAAATGCAGTTCGTTTTGTACCAGGTAGAAGCACCACTGATGCTATATTCCTGGTCCGACAACTGCAGGAGAAGTACCTAGCTAAAGATAAACCCCTCTACATAGCTTTTGTAGACTTGGAGAAAGCCTTTGACAGGGTTCCCCGTTCCCTCATCTGGTGGTCGATGCGGAAACTGGAGATTGAAGAATGGCTAATAAGGGCTGTACAGGCTCTATACAGAGAGGCTGTCAGCAAGGTTAGGATTGGCAACGAATATAGTGAAGAATTCCGGGTAGAAGTAGGTGTGCACCAGGGCTCAGCCCTCAGTCCCCTTTTATTCATCATAGTCCTTCAGGCAATAACAGAGGAATTCAAAACGGGATGCCCCTGGGAGCTCCTCTATGCCGATGACCTAGCTCTCATAGCAGAATCACTACCGGAACTAGAAGAGAAATTTCGGGTGTGGAAGCAAGGGTTGGAATCAAAGGGCCTTAGAATAAATGTAGCAAAGACCAAAGTATTAGTAAGCAGCAAGAGGTACTCAGCACACACACCCTCGGGTAGGTGGCCCTGCTCAATCTGTAGGAAGGTACAGGTAGAAACTCCATAAGATGCACCCAATGTAAGTTATGGACACATAAGAGGTGCAGCAACATTAAAGGGAAATTAACAGATAAGATAGCTTTCATGTGCGGCAGATGCACAGGGACAATAGACACAACAGACACTCAGAAAACAGATTCCATCACACTCCAGGGAGAGAAACTAGAAGTAGTTGATAGTTTCCACTACCTGGGTGACCAAGTTAGTAGCGGAGGTGGATGCACAGAGAGTATCACTACTAGAATACGAATAGCCTGGGCAAAGTTCAGAAAGCTCCTACCCCTACTGGCAACAAAAGGTCTCTCCCTCAGAGCGAAAGGTAGATTGTATGATACATGTGTGCGAACTGCCATGCTTCACGGTAATGAAACATGGGCAGTGACTGCAGAGGACATGCGTAGACTTGAAAGAAATGAAGCTAGCATGATCCGCTGGATGTGTAGTGTCAGTGTGCACGCAAGACAGAGTGTAAGCATCCTAAGAGAAATGCTGGATATAAGAAGCATCAGATGTGGTGTGCAAGAGCGACGCTTGCGATGGTATGGTCATGTGCTGCGGATGGATGAAGAGAGATGTGTGAAGAAGTGCCACTCCCAAACAGTTGAAGGTATCAGGGGGAGAGGTAGACCCAGGAAGACATGGGATGAGGTAGTCAAGCATGACTTCAGAGCATTGGGCCTCACTGAGGCAATGGCGAAAGACCGAGATCTCTGGAGATATGCTGTGACTGCAAAGACCCGGGCTGCTTTCTGCAGCAATTCCACATACCCCCTACCCATTCAAAGTACCCCGGATCCCCAAAGTACCCCAGATCCCCAAAGTACCCCGGATCCCCAAAGTACCCCGGATCCCCAAAGTACCCCGGACCCAGTTGCCCCCGTGCCGCTGGCACGTTAAAAGCTCGAACCGATCGCGACCAATGCCGGACCCCCCGGCCCCTGTGCAGGTGGCACGTAAAAAACACCCACTACACTCACGGAGTGGTTGGCGTTAGGAAGGGCATCCAGCCGTAGAAACTCTGCCAAATCAGACTGGAGCCTGGAGCGGCCCCTGGCTTCCCAGACCCCGGTCAAACCGTCCAACCCGTGCTAGCGCGGAAAACGGACGTTAAACGATGATGATGATGATGATGATATATGTATATATACACGCATATATGGATACAGGACATCAAAAAAACGTTGAACACAATGAGAAACGAAAACATAAAAACAAAAACAAAGAAACAAACTTTTTTTCGAACAACGTACACTATACAGAATATATCCCTTCTTCCGTTGTCCTTGTTTCATCTACTCCGTGTTTCGAAGGTAATACATACAAAATAATACACATGATGGGTTGGAGAGGCTTCTGACTTAATTCTTAAAATAATGAAGAATTTAACTCCATCATTGTTAAGCTGGGCATTTGGGAAATAACATGAAGTTTTGATGAAAGATTTTAATTTAAAATATTTTAAGGACAGGAAATTTGTATCATCAGCTCAAGAGTGATATCAGATGGGTTAGTATTAAAATGGTTATGATAAAGTCAATTTCTTACATAATTTTTTTTCAGGTCTGGGTGATCCTTTTCAATACCATCATCCAATATAGAAATCACAATTCCTTTACCAGTATATCCCATCTGCCATGCAGGCATCACATTCATGTCATACCCTCCATGTCCGCCACCATGCTGCAAAGCAAAAGGATAAAAGCTTGTTAATCATATTTTTTTTTTTTTGCAAAAAGATACAAATAAGCTAATTAATATTTTAGTTTTGTCAAATGTATTACTTATTTCATTCTTTTATATGTCTCAGTCACTTGACCGTGGCCATTCTGGAGGACTACCTTAAAGGGTTTTCATCAAAGAAATCGACTCCAGGACTTATACTTTGTAAGCCTGGTGCTTATTCTATGGGTCCCTTTTGCTGAACCACAGGGACACAAACACACCAGCATCGATTGTCAAGCGATGGTGGGGAACAAACACACACACACACACATAGGTGTAGGAGTGGCTGTGTGGTAAGTAGCTTGCTTACCAACCACATGGTTCCGGGTTCAGTCCCACTGCGTGGCGCCTTGCGCAAGTGTCTTCTACTATAGCCTTGGACCGACCAAAGCCTTGTGAGTGGATTTGGTAGACGGAAACTGAAAGAATCCCGTTGTATATATGTAAATATGTGTATGTGTGTGTGTATTTGTGTGTCTGTGTTTGTCGCCCCAACATCGCTTGACAACCGATGCTGGTGTGTTTACGTCCCCGTAACTTAGAGGTTCGGCAAAATGGACCCGATATAAAAAGTACTAGGCTTACAAAGAATAAGTCCTGGGGTCGATTTACTCGACTAAAGGCAGTGCTCCAGATTGGCCGCAGTCAAATGACTGAAACAAGTAAAAGCGTAAAAGAGATATACAATGGGCTACTTTCAGTTTCTGTCAACCAAATCTACTCACAAGGCTTTGGTCAGCCTAAGGCTAAAGTAGAAGACACTTCTTACCACACAACCATACCTGCACCTATTTATTCACATTGTTTTGAATTCATCATGCATTATCTCATATCTTCAAGATTTCAATGGTATGTTTGTATGTTTTTAGAATGACACTGTAGGGTATGTGTGAGAAGTTGGACTTGATTAGTTTTAACATAAGGCAGGTAGAATATTTAGGCCAGATATGGCTGGATTAAATGCTTAAGGATTAATCAGCCCATTTAAATTTCATTCCCATAAACAATTACTTATTAAACTCCAAGTCATATATATTAAAATGCTTTAGTAATAAGATACTTGGCACCAAGAAGTAATGGATTGGGATTGAACCCAGTCATTCGGTTAGAAAGTAAACATTTTTAACTATACAGGCACAGTTGGATTTTAAGAGAGATTGTAAGAACCATAGTGGTCTATCATAACTAATGACAATAGCAATCCCTGTAGAAGTATATTTATTTTCTCAGCAAGAACTTCCACACCATTAAACTAAGACAATGTGGGGGGTTCTTTACATGGCCAGTCAACCTACTAAAAATAATAGCTAAATGTCTCTCATGAGACTTAAGAAAATGGAAGGATACATTGGCTAACAATGTCTGAGTACACTACATGTAAAAAAAAAAAAAGAAAAACATGAGTAGGCTGGTTATTTCTAGAATGTCTTTGATCACATGCCAAGACCATCAGGGCTAACCAGGGGTTAAACAACAATAGCATCACTAAATCAAGTACTAATGATAGAAATATGTGTCCACTTATGTTACTGCTTAGGGAAGAAGGTAGTAAGTTTTGTTAAAAGGTCAGGATGATTCTGCAAATAACATATCTTTTCTTAAATCTAAAACTGCGCTATTTGCCAACATATCTAGTACAAATAAAAGGAAATATTTTTTTACTTACATCAAGTCACGGAATATATTGTTTTCTCAAATATCTATACAACATAACTGTTTATGTAAGCCAGGCAATGTAGCTCATGACACATTTGGCTACAGTTTTTGTTTTTCTTTTCCAATAAGCTTTGCAAATACATTTGAAATTTAATTATAGACACACCACAAGTGTAGTATTCAAGTGCTGAATATAGTATTTGTAAATAAATGTATTTAGAGCAAATAATTAATGGCTGCTCCACCTTCTTACATTTATTTATAAGTTAATTTATGAGCTTTATATATATAATAATAATAATAATAATAATAATAATTTGAGGGAATATTATTCCAAACTTACTTATATATACGTTTTATTTATTATTTTGCACATTACTTAATCATCGGTATATTTTTTATCTTATATTTAATATTTCTATTATATGTAATTTTCTAGATGGTGTAATTTAATTTTTCATTTTGAATTGATAAAAGGTGGTTGGAGAGTGTACTACACAACCCTGCCTATAACATTCTCTTCCTTCTGTGTGTGTGTGTGTATATATACATACATATATATATACATACTAGCAGTATCGCCTGGCGTTGCTCGGGTTTGTAAGGGAAATAATTATATAAGCATTTTTAGAGATGTAAAGTATAATAGCCATCTCAATATGGCTAACCACAAAGCGGGAGGGGTGTTACTGTAGCTTTTTACGTTCTGAGATTTAATAATAAATTTTAGAGAGTTACTTCCCTTATATATGTCAAAAATGGATTAAAAATGGGAAAAATTGATGGTAAATTTTTTAAAAATCGTAGACTCATCGTAGACGCGCGCTAATACCCAGACGGTCTCGATATGAATCACGACTATAAGATACCCGGTTTTGGTTAAACTGCACTGCAAAATGTGGGAGTAGTTAGGAATCTAAATCGTAGGAGACAGACACACAACCTCACTTTTATATATAAGATTTCCTCTATTTACATATATTGAGGTCTCTTTCTTTCTTTTGTTATCTTACTGTTTTTACCATATACATATATATATATATATAAATATTATATAGTTACAGAGATGTACTTGCATAGCAAGTGACTTGATCTGAGATCGTGTGCTGGAACGAAAACAGTTGCAGCGTTGAAGGTGTTTATAAGCCATTTAAGAAACACAAAAAACCGTTAGATTCACTTCAACATTTAAATTTAATTTGTCAAATATTTTCGTTGCTTTGAGACCGCGACCTGTTAGCACGATATTTTTGTCAGTGAACAGGTCGCGGTCTCAAAGCGACAAAATATTTTGGCAAATTAAATTTAAATGTTGAAGTGAATGTAACGGTTTTTGTGTGTTTCTTAAATGGCTTACAAACACCTTCCGGCTGCAATATATATATACACACATATATATATGTATGTATGTATGTATGTGTGTATGTGTATGTATGTATGTGTGTATATGTGTATGCATGTATGTGTGTGTGGTGTGCGTGTCTGTGCTTGTGATTGTCCTCTACCACTGCTTGACAACGAATGTTGGTTTGTTTACATCCCTGTCACCTAGTGGTTTGACAAAAGGAAACATAGAATAAGTACAATGCTTACAAAATAAAACTGGAGTTGATTCATTAAACTACAATTCTTCAAGGCATTGCCCCAGCATGGCCACAGACCAATGGCTGGAAAAAGCAGAAGAATAAAAGAATACATTCTCTGCTTTGGTCTTATGTTCAAGGCATGAGAAAGCTTGAGTTTACATGAGAAGGCCTAACAGACCTGGTAGAAACAGCAGCCAAATCTCCTCAAATCACACCTTACTGTCTTATGTATGTATATATATATGAGCCAATGAGGGGGACCTCTACATGGTAGCTAGACCTGGTAGAAATAGCAGCCAAATTCCCCAAATCACACCTTACTGTCTTATCTATGTATATATGTATGTATGAGCCTATGAGGGAGACCCCTACATGGCAGCTAGACCTGTAGAATAGCAGCCAAATTTCCCCCAAATCACACCTTACTGTCTTATCTATGTATATATGTATGTATGAGCCTATGAGGGAGACCCCTACATGGCAGCTAGACCTGGTAGAAATAGCAGCCAAATTTCCCCCAAATCACACCTTACTGTCTTATCTATGTATATATGTATGTATGAGCCTATGAGGGAGACCCCTACATGGCAGCTAGACATGGTAGAAATAGCAGCCAAATCTCCCTCAAAGCACACCTTACTGTCTTATCTTTCTGCTACTTGGATATAGGTGTTATATTCGTCGTAAAAAACTTTCCTGTCACACACTCACGCACACGCACACACACACACACACGCGCGCGCACACCCACACACACCCACTCACACACACGCACGTTAGCTTACAATTTTATTTATATATTTGCGTGTCTATGTGTTGAAAGAGGAAGTGGGAGGCAGAGTGAAAGAATCACTCACTACAGTAAGTCAATTACTTTCATTTTATTCGTTGCCCACTGTGTGTGTGCGTTTGCGTGTGGTGTAAACCAGACTAAGAAAAGCATTTGACACACACACCAGAATGTGAGTTTTCTGTAAATTTTGCTTAATTGGAGTTTAAATTTTAAAAACTTGACCTGGCATGACGCGATGCATTGTATTCTCAAAAATGCTAGGTAAATTGTAATTGAAGAAATCCTATATTGTAGATTTGTATAACTCCCAAAGGGAGGCAGATAAAATCTGCCTTTTATAATAAGAGATTATACACACACACATATATATATATATATATATATATATATACACACATATACATATCATCATCATCGTTTAACGTCCGATGATGATGATGATATGTATATGTGTGTATATATATATGTATGTGTATATTATGTATATATATACATACATATATACATATACATACATATATATATAAATACATACACACACACACACACATACATATATATAAATCACAAATCCCTTCAGGTAGTTGGCCCTGCTCGATCTGTAGAAAAGGCGTAGGTAGAAACTCTATAAGATGTACCCAGTGTAAGCTATGGACACATAAGAGGTGCAGCAATATCAAAGGAAGGCTAACTGGGAAGATAGCTTTTGTATGTGGCAGATGCTCAGGAGCAATAAACACTGAAAATGTGCAGAGAACTTCTGCCACATTCCAGGGAGAAAATCTAGAAGTTTACCTAGGTGACCAAGTCAGTAGCGGGGGTGGTTCATTCACTTGTCTGTGTTCCAACGGGGTGGTAAAGACACCTTTGAACTGGTCACTCAGTACCTCACTGATCCTCGTTGGACTATTTGTGAAGGAGCTATCCTTTTGGAAGAGGGGTCCTATCTTGCAGTGTACTGATGCTGTTTCTTTGCCTGATCCCCAATAAAAAAAAATCACACATATATACATGCAATACAATCACAACAATCACAAACACAGACACACACACATACACGACACACAGACATACTCACACAAACACACCCACACGTATACACACACTGCACAAACGATACAAATGAAACACAATGATACATCCAAACATATGCATGCACCACACAGAAAAATAACACACACATACATGCATTCCCATGTACACATACACATTTAGCCACAACAAATATAACACACACACATCCAAAAACTACATAAACCACACCCACATATATACACACACACACAAATGCATACTCTGTACAAACACACACATACACACTACCTGGATAAATGAAACATGGACACACACAGAACCCCAGACAAATACAACACTTTCACACATACATATGCACCCTCACACACACATGCAAATGCACACACACACACCACCTGGACAATTATAGTACTACAAACATAGACACAGACACATACTCACGTACATACCATCACAACCAACACAACACACACAAACATACAGACACACACACACACACACGAACAAACACATACACACAGATGCACACACACACAGCACACTGACAAATACAAATCACACACAAACGTGCACACATATACATGCACCACCCTGCTAAATATAAAACACACATACACAGACCCATACACACACCACACTGAACTCTAAGACCAGTCAAAAAAAAAAACCCACATACAAACATATATACACGCACACATAGAAACATGCACAGACACACACCTACACTCACACCATATTTAACTCTAAGACAAGTCCAAAAATCACTGAACCATGACAGACTAGCCCAGAAGCAAAAAAATCCTTTTGATTCCACAATGTTCTCCCCCACCAACCAACCTCCCACACTATATCTTAAAATAGCAACCATCCCTTAAACACACATACACTGGAGATGAAGGAAGAAAAGTTGGTCATTCCCCTAAAATTTTGTATAATACTTAAATATGATTCTCTTTTACTCTTTTACTTGTTTCAGTCATTTGACTACGGCCATGCTGGAGCACCGCCTTTAGTCGAGCAAATCGCCCCCAGGACTTGTTCTTTTGTAAGCCCAGTACTTATTCTATCAGTCTCTTTTGCTGAACCACTAAGTAACGGGGACATAAACACACCAGCATTGGTTATCAAGCAATGCTAGGGGGACAAACAGACACACAAACACACACATGCATATATATATATATATATATATATATATATATATATATAATTATATATGACAGGCTTCTTTCATTTCCGTCTACCAAATCCACTCACAAGGCTTTGGTTGGCCCGAGGCTATAGTAGAAGACACTTGCCCAAGGTGCCACATAGTGCGACTGAACCCGGAACTATGTGGTTGGTAAACAAGCTACCTACCACACAGCCACTCCTGCGCCTATATATACATACTTTTATATATAGGCGCATATATATGCTTCTTTACAATCATGATTTTTGATGAATTTAAAATAATTATGAATTTATTTTACTACCTATTTTGAACACTTTTATGTAAACTGTTTAAACAAAAAGCCCCTCTTAACATTAATGAGGGTGTTTAATTTGGAAATTGCTTTTGATTGTTGGTAGTTGACTACGCTTTCATAGTAGGTAGTATCTTGTAAGAAGTGAGATACAGAGTTTTTGTATTGTTCTATGTTCATAATTATGACAGTACTACCCCTATCTGCTTCCTTGATTGTGATGCTTCTTTACAATCATGATTTTTGATGAATTTAAAATAATTATGAATTTATTTTGCTACCTATTTTGAACACTTATGTAAACTTTAAACAAAAAGCCCCTCTTAACATTTTCTTATTATCAAAGACTGTATAAATATTTTAATGCAACTATGATAACAAATTTTAACACAACAAAGGCTAAACAAAGCCTTACATTTTACTTTTGAAAATCTTCTTTTAAAAAAGTGAAACCGGTCAAGTCAATAAACATCTTTAAAAGACCTCTGCATTTTCAAATCTTCTTTCCTATATGTTTTCACTCATGCAGTACCTTGCAAGTTTACTTTGCTATTTTTATATATACATATATATATATATATATATATATATATATATATATATATATGGAGAACGGACGTTAAACGATGATGATGATGTATGTATGCATATGTATATATATATATATATATATATACCGGATGTTGTTTCTCCCACCACCATTATAGGTGTCTACTCTTCGAACCCCCCTCCTCAATACGCTATTTCACCATGCATTACCCTCTTGATATCCTACTTCTACTTGCCTAGAACCTGTCATCATTTCTCTGAACCACCCCTCCCCACTGGTGCTCCCCTATATTTCTGCACCCACCCCCACATAAAAAGGACCATCCGAACGTGGCCGATGCCAGACCCCTCTGGCACCTGTGCAGGTGGCACGTAAAAAACACCCACTACACTCGCGGAGTGGTTGGCGTTAGGAAGGGCATCCAGCTGGTAGAAACACTGCCAGACTAGACTGGAGCCTGGGGCAGTCCCTAGCTCCCCAGACCCCGGTCGAAACCGTCCAACCCGTGCTAGCGCGGAAAACGGACGTTAAACGATGATGTGATGATATATATATATATATATATATATATATATAATATATATATATATAATATAGGCGCAGGAGTGGCT
>NC_042999.1:36559999-36612499 GCF_006345805.1 Octopus sinensis | reverse complement strand
AGTGACACTTCCATGCCTCTTTCTTTTCATAGTCACTAAATGCAAGGGTACCATCAGCCATTTGAATACATTTCTCTCTTACATCACGATTTTCTCTGACACAGTGTTCTGCAATCCAGAACACCTCATGCTGCAGAACATTGGCAAACTCCTTCCTTAGTAATATACACCTGTCACCTAGTTTATCTTCTAGCTACCTGGTATAGTTCTCTGCTACCCCTATTCTTCCAGTCCTTCCATGCCAGTTTTATTATAATCTTTTTATTTGCACTTATGGCACTGTGAATTTCACTGCTCCACTACCATATCATTCTTGAACTTTGCACCAGTAACAAACATCAATTAAAAAATAACACAAAGCATTATTTCTTGTATCACAATTTGCAGGTGGAGCTCCAGGGATTGAGTCAATGTCAATACTGGAAGAATTATAGGCAAAACTGACCTTGGCAGTGTTAGAATTTAGAATTGTGAGAGCTGTAACTAAATACTGTAAAGGTCATTTGTTCTAGTATTCTAGTGTTTCTCTTACATAACCGTCTTAAATATGGGGGGAAAAACATTTTAAACAATAAAAGAAAATATTAAAAACTATTTAATTATTTGCTTTTAAGTAAACAATTACAGTATCAGAGTTATGTCTGGTGTCTAGTGAGATAATCTACCTTGCCTAAAGAAGTAATACAAACAATGGTCATAGTTAAACAGTTTACTTTGCAGCCAGACACTTTTGGGTTCAGTCTCACTGCATGGCATCTTAGAAATATGACTTCTACTTAAACCCAGACCAATTAATGTCTTATGAGTGAATTTTGTAAATGGAAACTATATCACCATCATCATTGTGATCATTTTAATGTATTTTCTTTTTCCAAACTGGCATGGCTCAGATGAAATTCATTGATGTAGATCTTCTATAGCTGAATGCTCTTCCTGTTGCCAACCCATATCTGCTTCCGAGAAAAGTAATATCTCTCCTAGTTCTTCAAACTCAAAACAACACAATGCCTGGTGTTTTTTCACAGAAGATATTGAAAACACACATCACCACTTGCGTGACAGTGCTCAATGTCAGACAAGTAGATATGAAAACACACACATGCATACCCACACACACATGCACACTTGTCCTTCTTTTAGTTTTCATCAACTAAATCCACTCACAAGGCTTTGGTCAACCAGGGGTTATAGTAAAATACACATGCCCAAGATACCACACAATGGGAATGAACACATACACATGTTTGTGTTTCCTTGTTTTGACATATGTATGCTTACAGTAAACAAAGTCATAATTCATAGAAATGGTATCATTTGTTTGTAATGTTCTGTGAAAACATGTCTAGCCACTGAAATGCTCATTGATCAAACAGAGGGAACAGGTGATGGTTGTGATAGGAAGAGCATCCAGCCATAAAAAAACCTGTCCTGAGAATTTAGTGTGATTCATGCATGGAAAAGTGAATATTTAAATGATGATGATGATGATGACCGTGCAGCAAAATAAATTCAATCTTTGAGTGTGCTTCTCTGTATTTGCTAAACCTGCTCACTATAGCAAGCATATGTTTCTATCTCTCTCTCAGAAACTAAATTATAGGATGACATAAAAATGAATTGATCAGAGAAAATTGCTTGAACAGTATATTAGAATATCTTCCTCCAGATTCATCGAAGACCTCTATATGGTCACTTGGCCAGCTAGAATTAGCAGCCTAACCTCTCTTGAATCACACTCTGCCTTCTTGAAAAATAGACAGATACAGTGCATAACATAGTCCTACATAACCCTAAGATAACAGAGTGATCCTAGTTGGAACACTTCTGATCATAGATCTGCTTGTTAGGACTAATCTGGGATTCAACTACAACACCTACAACTATTAGTTAAGAGGGACATTTACTGAGTGATTCAACCAGAAAGAGACAGAAATGAAATCTCCCTTAAATTATGCTTAATGTCCTAAAAGAAAAAATTCCCTGCCATTTTTTTGTGTTTTTCCCATTTTCTTATTTCTTGTTTTTCTTCTGTTGTGCAAGTTACTTGACAACCTCACTAGTAGTGCCAGTAGCATAAAAATAGGCAAGCAATACACGCTGTAAAGTGGTTGGCATTAGGAAAGGGATCTAGCCACCAAAACCATGTCGAAGCTGACATGGAGTATGATGTAGCTCTGCAGATAACTGAATTCTGTTAAACTGTCCAGCCTATGCCATCATGGAAAATGGATGTTAAATGATGGTGGTGTGACATGAAGTGAATTTTGGCTAAGAAAAGACAAGATGCTGATGCTTGGGATGCAGAATGGTCATGGCAGAACTCTTCTAAAAAAAAGATAAGATGGTCACAGTTGGTTATCATCGTCATCATCATTTAACCCTTCCATGCTGGCATAGGCCAGACAGATTGACAGGAGCTGGCAAGGCAGGGAGTCTGCACCAGACTTCAGTGTCTGTTTTGGCATGGTTTTACAGCTGGATGCCCTTCCAAATGCCAATCACTTTACAGTGTGGACTGGATGCTTTTTAAATGGCAGGGTCACCACAGGAGGATCATCATTATTTTATGTCCATGTTCCATGCTGACATGGGTTTGACAGTTCCACAGGATCTGATGTCTCCAAGGACTTCAAAATGTTCCAATGTCTGCTTTGGCATGGTTTCTACAGCTGGACACCCTTCCTAACACTAACCCCTATAAGCATGAAATGGGTGCTTTTACCTGCCACCTGCACTATTGATGCTGCCACGTAGTTTGCAGAACTAAAAACTCGAGGAGGGGGGAGGGCTTCATGCAAGAGAGTGAGGGGGTTACAATAAGAAAGGGAGGGACAGAACAGGGTCTTGTTGAAGTATCTCAATGGCTACTAACACCTAGTAGGGGAAAGGGAAAGAGAGAGAAAAAAATGTTCAGTAGGAGCTACACAAAATAATGGCAATGGAGGAAGGGGGCTGGTGATTCCACAAAGCACAAATTGAGTGTGAGTTTGCAAGATAGTATGAAAAGGAGAATGAGAGGATGGAACATTTGAAAAAAAAGAAAAAAACATGGCATTTTTAATTTCTTGTATTTACACACATCAAGGTATTGACCAGACCATCAGATACTGTTATACACCACTGGTCACAATGCAGTTTCAATTCTGTCTTAATTGCACCACTCTTTTCTATCTTGACCCAACTTGCTTAACTATCATCGTAAAGGCTTTCCAAGTGGACTTTTCTGATTTCTTGGATACTACTTGGCAACTGCACAGATCTACCTGTTGTCTATGATAACCTTGCAACATGTCTAGCCCAGCAGAACTTGTGCTTTCAGTATTCAGCAATCACATCGTTCACTCCACTCCATTCTCAAATTATCTTATTTCGAAATGTGTTTATATCTAACGAGCAGTATCGCCCGACGTTGCTCGGGTTTGTAAGGGAAATAACTATATAAGCATTTTTAGAGAGGTATAGCCAAAAAATAGCAAAAAAATGCATTAAAAATGGGGAAAAAAATGATGGTAAATTTTTTTTTAAATCGTTGACTCATCGTAGACATTTTTAGAGAGTTACTTCCCTTATATAATAGTGAAAAAATGCATTAAAATGGAAAAAATTGGTAAATATTTTTTTAAATCGTAGACTCATCGTAGACGCGCGCTAATACCCAGAAGGGCTCGATGTGAATCACGACTATAAGATACCTGGTTTTGGTTAAACTGCACCGCAAAATGTGGGAGTAGTTAGGAATCTAAATCGTAGGAGACAGACACACAACTTGACTTTTATATATAAAGATTATGTCAAAAGAGCCAAAGAAAAGAAGGCAGTCTATGTATGCAGTATGGAGGTAATACTGGAAAAGCACCAAGAATCCTGATATTTTGAGTAAAGCCTTTCATCACAGGGAGAATACTTTTAAATGATTTTAGTAGCACTGGGAAGATTGTTTCAATTCTTTTTCATGACTGCAGAGGTGGTGGAAGGGCAGCACCGATGATCCTTTTCAATGCCTCTGATGGGAAGAAGGAAGAAAGTTATCCCTGGACCAGAGATCCTTCCTGTCACCAACCTTCCTTTGTTTCCAGGCAAATTGATACTTCCCATAGCCAGTCATGCTTTCCACAGGAGACTAGAAGTAAACAATGTCACAATGTATGATGTGTTGCTTGTTTACAACTAACACATGATGTCAAGATAAGAGTATACAGGTATACACAAACACACATGCAAACATATCATACATACACATGCACATGTATATGTGTGTCTGTGCATGTTTGGTCATGGGGAAATATTACTTTACTTGGAAACAGGAGAGAGTTGACAATAGAAAGGCCATCCATGCATAGAAAATCTACCTCAACAAATTCTGTCCAATCCATGCAGAAATCGAAAACTAGACATTGAAATGATTATGATGATGACAATGAAGTAGCAACAGATTATGGGAGTTAGTAATATCCTTTCTACTATGGGCATGAGGCCAGAAATTTTAGGGGAGAAGGATAGTCAATTACATCAACCCCAGTACTCCACTGGCACTTATTATATCAACCCTGAAAGGATGAATGGCTAAGTCGACCTCAGCAGAATCTGAACATGCAGATGGACAAAAGGCTGCTAAGCATCTGTCCTGGCATGCTAATGATTCTGTTAGCTTGCTGCCTTGGAGTTATTAGTAATATGATGATAATAATCAGAGAGTGAGGAAATTAATATGAAGTTAGTAATGAGAGATTACCAATTTTATATTAATTTCAATAGACTAGTGAAATCACTAGTGAGGTAACTAATATTAAAATAATTGGGGTAGCAGCATTAATCCTTGGTTCTTTAGCTTCTCTTAGTCAAGACCACCCTACAGTACCTTCTTTGAGCTAACTGAAGTAACTGGTGTTAATCCTTTAGCATTATCTGGCCCAATGTCATTCTAAAAATAAACAAGAGCACTCAGGGAGTGCAAACCTCTGCCAAGGCAACACCAATGTCCTCTCAACAATTAGCCAGAGATGATTTTTAAAATGAAAATATCTGAAATAAACTCAACTGCTCTCACAAACTAGAATACTTAAAATGAACCCGACTGCTCTCAAACATTAAGTAAAAAAAAACAGTAAAAATAATCCAGAATCCTTGTCTGTCCAGTACTAGATCAATCCTAAAATCTGATTAGTTTTCACTAGTCATGAGGCCAAACATCCTGGAAAGTTTCATCTGAATCCATCCAGCGGTTCTTGAGATATCTTGTCTACAGACAGACAAACAAACAAATGTGACTGAAAACAATACCACCGCCTTGGCTAAGGTGGAGATAACAATCACATCGTCAAAATCTCTTGAGATAATGCATGAATAATTCAAAATACTGTGAATAAATAAGAGTTACATTTGACAGAAAAATATGAATGCTAAAGGGTTAATTGATGTTTATCTTCAAAGACTCATTGACCTAAATTCTTGTATATAGACTGGTTCTTGCTTTAGTGACCTCAAAAGGATGCAAGCAATCACTACAAAGTATTTTGCCTCAAGTTCTACTAAGCTTATCCTTAAAATATCTACTGCCCTTAAGAGATAAAACAATTAGTTAAGAGAGTGAAGTTGTTAAAAGTTCATAGAGGTTACAAATAAGGAAGTGAAAGTCAACAACAGTTAAGCTAAAAGCGTATTTATGCCAAATGTAACGAAGTCAAACAACAACAAAAATAGTATTTATTATATTTTGTTGTTGTTTGAAAATAAGGAAGAAAGAACGGAGAATAAGTGGTTACTCACATTTTGGTCTTTTGATAATTTTTGTAGGTGCGTGTGACTTGGTGATAAAGATCGTTTTGCTATTCCAGAATGTTCAAACAGATATTTATCTGTTAACGATCCTATCTGTAATAAAAAATGCAAATAAAACATTAACAAATAATTAAGTAAAAAGAATAAGTTAATTAATGCCAATATTAAAATAAAATTGTGGTATGTTTATTAATTATAATTGGGTGTACTGGGCACTTTTTACAACCTTGCTGGTGCCAACATTAAAAGCATGCAACACATTCTGTAAAAACCATACCAAAGCAGACACTAGAGCTTGGTACAATTCTCTAACTTGCTAGAAACCGACCACCCCATGTCACATGAGAAGAGGATGTTAAATGATGCTGATGCTGATGATGATATTGCTGAAGTTTTTTTAGTTTCAAGTCAACTCCAATCAAGCCGACCTATGATCAAAGTGTTCTGGACCTAACTATTCTACCTTAGTGACAGTTTGAGAGGGATATGTCTGCTATTTCTAGTAGGTTATCACTTAGAGGGTTCCCTCCTTCATCATAAGCTAGTTGTTGCATAATTAGTGCAGTTGTTAAAGCATTGTAATACCTTCAACTATGTGGATCATGATTTTATAAAGAAAAAATATAACTGCATTTTAAGCATGTGGTTGTTTGGTAAGAAGTTTGCTTTCCAGCCACATGGTTCTAGGTTCAATTTCACTGCGTGACACATTGGGCAAGTGCCTTCTACTATAGCCCAGAGCTGTTCAAAGCCTTGTGAATGGATTTGGTCAATGGAAACTGAAAGATTCCAGTTGTGTATGAATGAATATGTATGTATATTATATTATATTATATTATCTAGTTTCAGCTCACGAGCCGTAGCCATGCTGGGGCACCGCCATGTATGTCATTATTCAGTTTATTTCAAGATTTCTTGCCAATAGAGAAAGAACTGGTTTCTAACCTTCATTGGAATTTCAACATCAACAACAAGGTAGTTTTGTTTGTGTGCATGTATGTATGTAAGTGCAGATTTGTATGTTTTATGTATGTATGCTCATGCATATAGTTGCATATCTAGACATGTTCATATATATTTAAATGATAAACTTCAAGAAAGTTTTACAGATTTTTACAATTCCAGTGATGGATTGGATCTGTTGTCTTCAAATTAGCTTTCTCCTTTCTGGTTTTGAGAAGCCTAACTTCTCAAGATTGGTATTTAGGCTGAGTGTTACATATTCCAGGGCCCCAATAATTACAGGTATAAACCTGAACTTGTAATGTGGATAGAGTAACTGCAGATTTCTCAATAGTTCAGCATAGGTGTTCTCCTTTACATTGAGCATCAGCTTTGTGTTAACATTTGCTGGGCAGCTAATTATCACAACTATGCACAGTTTCTCTTCTTTATTCTAAATCATTCTATAATGTCTGTTGCGCTTACATTTTATTGAGGTCCTCACTGGTACATTCCACCAGTATTCCTTTTTATTATGAGTAACAATGGCTTCTACCATACTGTGGGTTCTTATTTCTTTGTCCTTGGGATTATCCTTCCTTCCGACAGATTTCATTACAGAGTGTCCTAGCTACATCATGTCTCATCGGTAGATAATACTGTGATGAGATTTTCAGACAACTGCGTGCATGCGTACGTATGTATGTATGATTTATGCATGTATGATGTATGTATGTATGTATGTATGAATGGTGTATGTATGTGTTTGTTCCCCGCTGGACAAACAGTGTTGGTTTGTTTACATTTCTGTAACTTAGTAGCTTGGCAAACAAAACTGACAGAATAAGAAATAAAGTATGGAGGTCAATTTGTATGACTAAACTCTTCAAGGTGGAGCTCCAGCATGGGCACAGTCCAATGACTGAAACAAGTAGAAGATAATTTAACAGTCCAACAGTAACTGACTAATTTATTGATTGGTTTCCAGAAGTATGATAGGTGAGTGCTAAGAGAGTATTTGAATCATGGCACTGAGTTGCAGTTGTTCCATCTCATTTACATTATTAATAACTGCAAGGGTTTGATAGCAGCCTCAAAAATCCCATTTCTCTTTCTCAAGAAACTTTGATTTTCATGGCTGCCTTGTAAACTATGATAATATTCTGGTATACACAATCTGCAATACATAAATTATAAAAATGAAGTGTCATCAAAGAAGTTTTTAAACAGTCACTTGACCTACTAGGGATAGCAACCAAGTGTCTTTCAAAATCACGTCCAATCATCTTAAAATAAGAAACCATACATTGCACAATGCAATAGTCTCTCACATAAAAAAAAAAAAAGAATAACAAACAACAAACCAGTATGATTAAGGCTAGAATGCTTTTTATCAAAAGTGTACTCAGTCAGGGTTGACCATGGCTTCAGTGACATAACCATAAATATATTGTCTCTTTTATATCTATAAGAAATCACGCTACTAAAACTCTAGATCTCCTTAAAAAAACTACTTTTTTTGTAAAATGTGCTAACATGCTATCTTAAGACAGTATTTTAGCTTTATAGAGATGTGTGTCTATGGACATGTGTATTTATGTGTGTGTGTGTGTGTGTGTGTGTATATATATATATATACAATCAAAATAAGCAACAAGAATGATTCCAGTAATTTGGTACGATCGTTTCGTACTACATCATTTTATTAAATGTTGTAAGTATTACAACATATGTATATGTTTGTGTGTATGTGTGTGTATAGGCTGCAGGTGTTGCTGTGTGGTTAAGAAGCATGCTCCCCAACAACTTGGCTTCAGGTTCAGTCCCACTGCATGACACCTTAGACAAGTGTTTTCTACAGTAGCTTCAAGCCAATCTTTGTTGAGCAGACCAAGGATATTCCAGCCATAATCATCCTATCTATTTAAGGGTATCTGGAACTACATTATCTATTGTATCATTCCATATTTAAGATAGCATGAGGTGGGATTTGAAGTAGATTTGACTGCTATTTTTGGCAAGTCAGGCTCCCTTCCTCATTGGCTATACAAGTTTTATTTATATTTTTTAAAATCTTCTAAGTCAAAAAGGAAAGCATTACCCATGGCCTTTTGCAGAATCTCAGACACTGGTGGGAAGACGTGAGGAAGTATCTACAAAACAGGTACCGGCATGGCTGTGTGGTAAAAAGCTTGCTTCTCAACCACATGGTTGCGGGTTCAGTCCCACTGTTTGGCACCTTGGTCAAGTGTCTACTAATAGCCTCAGGCCGACCAAAGCTCCATGAGTGGATTTGGATGATGGAAAGTGAAAGAAACTCAGAAGCGCATCATATATATATATATATATGTATGTATCTATGTATGCGTGGCTTTGTGTCTGTGTTTGTCCCCCCTATCACTGCTCGATTAATGGTGTTGGTGTGCTTACGTCCCCATATCTTGGCGGTTCAGTAAAAGTGACTGATAGAATAAGTACTAGGCTCCCCCCCCAAAAAAAAATCCTGGTGAGGGGTGGGGGTGCAATTTGTTTGACTAAAACCCCTCAAGGCAGGTTCCAGCATGACCACAGTCAAGTGACTGAAAGAAGTAAAAGAATAAAACACAGCTCTAGTCTGAAAGCTTGCAATGGAATGGACTGTTAAAAAGGTATTTGAGATGCTAGGTGATGGTGTTGTACTATGCAATAGATTAAATCTACTACTCAAGATTTAACAGCATGTAGAACATCATCATCATCATTTAATGTCCATTGTTCATGCTGGAATGGGTTGGACGGTTTGACCCAGGCTTGTAAACTGGGGGGCTGCACCAGACTCCAGTCTGACTTGGTATGGTTTCTACGGCTGGATGCCTTTCCTAACACCAACCACTTTCATGGGTTTTCTTCTGAAGTACAGCATATTGCCAAAGGTCTCAGTCATCTGTCATTGCCTCTGTGAGGTCCAACACTTGAAAGGTGCTTTTTACGTGACACTGGCATTGGCCACATTGCCTCTGTCAGGCCCAATGCTCGAAAGGTGCTTTTTACATGACACCAGCATCAGCCATGTTGTCTCTGTGAGGCCCGACACCAGAAAGGTGCTTTTTACATGACACCTGCATTGGCCACATTGCCTCTGTCAGGCCCAATGCTCGAAAGGTGCTTTTTACATGACACCTGCATTGGCCACATTGCCTCTGTGAGGCCCAATGCTCGAAAGGTGCTTTTTACAACTTCTTTAAAACAAAAAAAGATAAAAACATGCATATGCTTGTATACTTTATTTTCTTCCTATCCTATGATTACCCATTACACATACTCATTCTTCTTCCTTTCTTCTTACCCTCTCAATTTTACATACACAAACACACAATGAAATAGGAAAATAGAAGAAAAACAAAGTTTTTTTTTTCTACCTTTCCTGAATGTCAAAGTTGACATGACTGAAACAACTTTGTGCGTGACATGAATGATATTTTCACTTGTATGCATAGCTTGATACTTTCAAGTTAACTTCAAGGGAATTAGGATGTTATTTAATTAGAAATGTCATGTGGACAACAGTAGTGTTAGTGCATGTGTGCAATTGGTGCATGGATAAGTTGAAATGAGCTGTTGTTTGAATCAATTATTTCTGAGACGTCTCCAAAACTATTTATACCTGAAAGAAAATAGGGCAGGACTTTTGTAAAGGTAGCTATAAGGGAACAGAAGAGGAAGCATGGGTAGTGATATGTGTGCATGAGAGTGTGTGTATCTAAATAAAGAGTGGGGAAGGGAGGAAACAAAATGCATGTCTCTATGTGAAAATAGAGAGCAGGCAAAGAAGAAAATAAATGTGAGAGTGTATATGTATATGTGTGCATATAAATATGTGCTTATATGTGTGCATCCGTGTATGTATGTATGTCTTAAAGGATGACAATCAAACAGAGGTGCAGACAAAAGCCAAATATTTTTAATGGAGGGCAGGTTGTTATTGTTGGAAAATCAAAATGTAATTTTTATTATGACACATCAGAAGTAGGTAACTTAGTGTTATAGCAACAGTTGTACATAGCTCCAGATGCAGTTTCAAACACTGTCATAAAACAAAATACTACATTAGTTTTGTAGCACACCTGGCAAAACACACACACACACACACACACACAAAGGTTAGCCCACTGATATCATGTGGTCTGCATTGAAGAGAGCCATTCCATTTCACTACAGTTCAAAACAGTGTAATTTAGCTCAAATTATGACATTTATATATTTAAACATGAGTAAAAAATTGTTACAGCTATAGAGATCACAAGAGGTTGATAAAGGATCAAGCGAGGAATATACAAATATATATATATATATATATATATACTAGACATAAGTTTCATAAACTACAAAATACAAATATCCACACTACCACACTTGAAATGTACCTTTTATAACACTTTATCTCAATTTGAATGTACATGAAGGTATTTAGAATGCCCAAACTTATTTCTGTAAATGTGCTAAGCACTGATGCTGATCATAGTTTAATTCACAAATGTAGGAGTGAGGTAAATGCAGTAAAAATAGGGGGATCAGTGGGGCCCCATTTAAACAGCCCTTCAGAAATTTAACCTCCTTATGATACTTCCTGGGAGTTCATGGTATGAAATTCATTTTCATTGCTCTGATTTGGTCACCAATGCCATGTATTTAGTTTAAAATGCAGTAAAAATAGTGGGGTTCAGTGGGCTCTAATTAGGTGGGCCTTAAAAAAAATAGACCCCCTAAGGACATTCCCTGAGATTAGGGGCATTGCTGGTTTGAGTTTTGTTGTCCTTGCATCAATGGTCTAGGAGGAGTTAATGAACATAAAACGTAATGGACAGAGAAATATCACTCAAATTTATAAGATATATATATATATATATACACATCATCATCATTATCATTTAATGTCTGTTCTCCATGCTGGCGTGGGTTGGATGGTTTGAAAAGGGCTGGCATGCTGGAAGGCTGCACTAGACACCAGTCTGTTTTAGTATGGTTTCTACAGCTGGATGCCCTTCCTAATGACAACCACTCCGAAAGTGTAATGGGTGCTTATACATGCCACCAGCATGGGTGCCATTTGCATGACACCGGTATCTTCTATGACCATGATTTCATTTTGCTTGATGGGTCTTCTCAAGCATGGCATAATGCCAAATGGACTCAGTCATTGCCTCCATGAGACCCAACACTCGAAACCCGGCATATTGCCAAATGGTCTTGGTCCTTGCCTCCTGGGGACCCCCAACACACACACACATATATACACGCACTTTTCATGTATTCTATCTGTAGAAGAGAGGATGCTCAAAATGTTGAATACTTTGTCTAATAATCCTGAGTGTACACCCTGTTTGTTTTTGTACCTTGTCTTCATGTTTTTTTCTATTTTTGTACCATATATGCACACACACACACAATTAGTGAATGTCAAGAGAAGAGGAATTGCCATCAACTTAGTATTGCAATGCCTAAAAAAGATCATTAAAAGTACATATATACAAACATATGCAATCATACATACATACATACATTCTTTGTCCGATAACCTAGAATATATGCCCAAAGAAGTTGCATGACTCTACCACAATGTCTCATCACATGAAAGGATGAGCCTATATGAGCAGAAGACTATGCATGGATATCTGTATATCTATAAAAGGCAGGATGTGTGTGTGTGTGTGTGAATGTAATTTATGCATGTCCTAAAAGTAGCATGCATGTCGCCTCCAATTTTAGGAGGATATTCGTCATGACTCTAGCTGGGTTTTTGTCAATTTATTTTTCCCAAGGCACCTGCAGATAGTGGTAAAAATTGATTTTCAACCATAACTTATACCAATTTTGAAGTTTGCTAACATGAGTTAAGTCCTCTTCTTGCCATAAGGAAGTGAAAGTGTGTGTGTGTGCATGTGTGAAGGAGAGAGAGAGAGAGAGAGAGAGTTTGACAGTGTCTTACAAAAAAAATGTGAAGAGAAAGTGTGTGTGAGGGAGAGAGAGTGACAGCGTTCCTCAAAAATAAAATTTTTTTTTTTCTTAAACATGAGATATAGTCTTCAAATTTAGGATGTTTTTGAAAGACACTATTTTACAATCAGATTATATATACTTTCTCACACAACAATTAAAATATATTTATTCTAAATCACTTATTTATCTATTTATCTACAAAAGGCAGGATGTGTGTGTGTGAATGTAATTTATGCACGCTCACAAATTAGCACACGTCACTCCAATTTCAGGAGGACATTGGTCACGATTATGGCTGTGTTTTTTGTCAACATATTTTCCCTGAGGCACCTGCGGATAATGGTAAAAATCGATTTTCAACCATAACTTTTACTAATTTCCATGTTGGTGAAATCCCTAAGTTTGCTAATATGAGTTAAGTCACCTGTCCCATGGCAAGGAAGAAAAACAATGGGTAAATTTTTAGATTTTCACTAAGAAAAAAAGAAAAATACTCTTGGAATCAAGTAACCTGATCTCCTAATATACTACAAATCCCTGATTTTGGTACGGAAAAAAGGGGGGTAAGGTGAGGGGGGAACCCCCATCCCGGAATCATTGGAAATTTTTTTTTTCATTGAATGAATTCATGTGACCTCCTAATATGCTACAAAACCCTTTTTGGGGTCCAAAAAATGAAGTGGGGTGAGGTGAAAGCCTTGGAAATTTTCCCCACTCCCAACATTTTACAGAAATAAATTTTCCAGAGTGTGAATTACATGGCTCGTTATTAAAAATATATATATATATAGTAGAGAAAGTGACATTATATATATATATATATATATATATATATGTGCACTCTCTCACCTTACTATTCTTATGCCTCCCTCCTCCTACTTCGTTTGAACCCTTGAACCTTTAGAACCTTCTAGATTCTTCTACATTCAGCCACTCTGACGTCACTCCTTATAAAGAGACACTCATTATCACCATGGGCTCCTTGAGAGCGGTCAGCTAAAAGTTTTTTGTGCATTTTGATGTCGACATAAGTTCCTTGATTTTCCTGATGAGAAATCTGCATAATGTACTCCTTATTCCTTCGGAATTAGGAATATGCAGCCTTCGAAACATATGTTAAGAATAAAGGATATTTGTTAACTAGTCGTTCAACTCCATTCTTTCATATACTTTTATATATATATATATATATATATATATATATATATAATATATATATATATAATGGCATGCAAACCTTCAATGTAACCGTCTCCAATGCAGATTGCTGAGGCAACCTTCTCCAATGCATATCTTTGATGCAGCCTTGACCAGTAGTACCCCTAGGAGGGGTTAGGTCTAGATCGGGATTAGTCGCTGCCTTTCAGAGGCTCATGAGCCCCGTTTTGCTAATTTAGGTTAAGGCTTAGTTGTGATCTGAACATAGCCTCTTCTGACACATAGAATCGGGAGCTCTTTTGGGTGTTCTATTTTCCTTGCTGGAAGGGCTCCCAACCCATAGGTCAAGGGTGGGGGGGGTTTCGAAAAGGTCAGCATGTGCAACCTGATCACCACTGCCGGTCAAATTCGCAACCCATGTGTTCCTGTCATGACACTGATTCTGCAGAACTGGGTTGGGTGTGAAAACCAACTTTAAAGTATAAATATAGATGTTTTTGAATCAGCAATGTTGTGTTTGGTTAAGTCCTATTTGGGGTGAAAAATCAATAAACTAATTCCTTATCAGGTTTTCCATTCAAACGGGATGAAAAATCGATAAACCGTTTCCTTGTACATTTTGATGTATTTTGTTCAAACTTGATGCCAGCATTACTTAGGACTCATGGGAGCTTTGAATGCTTTAAGTTCTCCCCCACCCCCCAAAAAAGTAATCGATGAGTGGAAAAATCGATAAACCAATTCCTGATGGGATTTCCCAATCAAATTGTTTGCAACCCATTTTCAGCCAAATGTTTACCAATTTCAGCGGATTTCACTCAAATTTTACATTGGTGTTACTTAGTTTGGTTTGAAGCAAAGCACTTGATTAGCTTAATAATCCTAACTTAATCCTAGGCAACGCCGGGCTATACTGCTAGTTTTAGTAGAAAGCTCCAAGATGATAGTAACATTGACCATCAAAGCAGTTTATCATGGACCAATAGCCGAATTACTACCTCTCACTTTGAAGAGTATGTGTTTGCAATCCAGGAACAGGCAATATCAACCAAGTACCTAATGCACAAAAGGGTTAGAGATGCAGGAAAAGCAGTAAAATGTGACAATCAATGCAGACTTTATAGAGTTAACACTGAAGATATCATCCACATCATAAGCAGTTGTCTGAAAATGTCATCATGGTATTATCTACTGATGAGACATGAAGTTGTAGCTAGGACACTCTATAATGGAATCCACTATCAACAACAGCACAATGAAAAGTCAGCCATGGAACAATGTAGACATACAAGAAAAGAGGGAAGTAGAAGTGTGTTATGCATAAGATATAAAGTAAATAAGATAATCTCTTGTACACAGCAGATACTTCAGGGAAACAAGTTCACATAGGTAATTTTTTTCTGGAAGCAAGGAAGCAGATGAAGTAGGTATACTCTTGGCAGTGGTATGGATAGATAAAGCAACTAAGATAGTTAGAATGAGAATATGGAAAATCAAGATTAGGCATGGTTTTAACAATTCAACAGTGATATTTATTTCAACATACACATTATATTCAGGGCTGGCTTATGAGCAGAAGGGCTGCTTTCATGAAGCCCTTGTGCAGAGATTTTACTATTACAGCTAGTAATTTTAATGAACATGAGGGTTTCTGCTGTGCATACAGAGAATGTGGGTGAGATAGGAAATATAAGAAAGGATCAAACCACATGGAGTTTTGTGACACTAATGACCTAACCATCTGCAACACTATTTCAAGAAACCAGCTAACCACCACATTCCCTACCAGTAAAGCATGCACACACACACACACACACACACACACACACATACACACACACATGTACAGGCAGAGGCCAGATGTAGTTAATTTTCTCCAAGAAATGAGATAAAAAGAGGGGATTAGTGACTTCAGAGTAAAAGCTAAATGCACTTAGTTTACAGAAAGAAGATATGGAAGCACAAAGAGCCAGGAAATAGACACAGGATATAGAGGACAATGCTGGGTGGAGAAAATATTGGAGAAATAATTAGCTCAGACAGTAATTAATAAAACCAAGATAATGTCAGATAGAGACTTGTATAATGTTAGTAATGATGGCAGTTATAGACAAAATCTAAGTTTCTCCAATGGTACTGGTGTGTGGAAATAGCTAAAGTTTAGGAAGGAAATTCAAAGAGAAGTGTACATGCATGATTGTATGGTAAGAAGCTTGTTTCCCAACCTCATGGCTCTGGGTTCAATCCCACTGCACTGTCACCTGGGGCAAGTGTCTTCTACTATAGCTCAATGCTGTTCAAAGCCTTGTGAGTGGATTTGGTCAATGGAAACTGAAAGAAGCTTGTCATGTACGTGTGTATGTGTGTATCTCCCACCTCTGTGTGACAACCAGTGTTGGTGTGCTTACATCCCTGTAACTTAGCAGTTCAGCAAAAGAGACTAATTACACTGTACACAAACACACAAGAATGTGCACAAACTCAGATATATAAACACACCTGCCCACCCATATATATATATATTTATACATATATTAGGCACATGAGTGGCTGTGTGGTAAGTACCTTGCTTACCAACCACATGGTTCGGGTTCAGTCCCACTGCATGACACCTTGGGCAAGTGTCTTCTACTATAGCCTCGGGCCAACCAAAGCCTTGTGAGTGGATTTGGTAGACAGAAACTGAAAGAAGCCCATCGTATATATGTATATATATATCATCATCATCATCATCGTTTAACGTCTGTTCTCCATGCTAGCATGGGTTGGACGGTTCGACCGGGGATCTAGGAAGCCAGAAGGCTGCACCAGGCTCCAGTCTTATCTGGCAGTGTTTCTACAGCTGGATGCCCTTCCTAATGCCAACCACTCCGTGAGTGTAGTGGGTGCTTTTTACCTGCCACTTGCACAGGTGCCAGGCGAGGCTGGCAACGGCCACAGTCGGATTGGTGCATTTTACGTGCCATATATATATATATATATATATATATATATATATGTGTGTGTATATGTTTGTGTGCCTGTGTTTGTCCCCGCAACATCGCTTGACAACTGATGCTGGTGTGTTTACATCCCCATAACTTAGCAGTTTAGCAAAAGAGACTGATAGAATAAGTACTACGCTTCCAGAGAATAAGTCCAGGGGTTGATTTGCTCAACTAAAGGTGGTGCTCCAGCATGGCCGCAGTCAAATGACTGAAACAAGTAAAAGAGTAGAGCATATTGCTCTTTGTGTGACTATATGTCTATATAAATTTTCTTTTCTTCACTTCTCATTCTGGTGTAAGTGCATGTATATATTTGCATATTTCTTTCTACTTTTAGGCAAATCTTTCCATAGGCATCAACATTAACTTTCTCATTCACAATGCCTGTATGTGCTGAAAATGTAATTTTCCCAAATAAGGCTCTGACAAAGCTGTAGGATGTTATCCAGTACTCGACCAATTGCAGCTCACTTCACGGTAATAACAATCAACTTCTTTCATTCAAATTCAAAATGGCTGATGACTAGCATTGTGCTTGTAACTCAAGAGTGCCAATGAATTTGAATCAAACTGTTTTGATCCATACATGTCACTCCCTTCTTTCATTTATCCACTCATTTGTATGTATGTATGTATGTCAGGAGAGATCTCTTAAGGACAAACACAGGCACACAAACATATACACACACATATGGGAAGGCATGGCTACTGATCGTAGCAGGTGGAGAAGGATTGTGCATGAGGGGACAGCCACTTTTGAGAAATCTCGAGTTGCACATGAGAAAGTAAGGAGGGATGTCAGGAAGGGCATCGCTATTACACTTCCAGAAGGGAAGGGTCTTCCTTTGATGCTGACATGCAATGTCTGTGCAAGACCCTGCCTCAGTAAAAATGAGTAGAGATGGCTTTTGTGGGGGTAATTTTTATTTTAATGATAGTATTTACAGTTACTCTAATGAGTTTTGAGCTTTGCAATAGCCATTTTTCAAACTGAAATTCTGTGGTTTAGAAGGTTGTTTATATAGCAACAGATTTTTTCTTACAAGAATACAAATAAAAAATTAAAATAGAACATAAAAAATAAAGAGTAGAAAAACTGATGTAAAAAATATAAAAAAAAAAGATACTGAAAGTAAATACAATAGCATGTATGAAAAAAGAAAGAAAGGAGAAAGGAAAAAAGGAAGGAAAAGAGGTAAAAAGGTGGAAGGTAAGAAGGCAAAAGGTAGTTGAATAAACAAATCGAATATTTCTAGGTGTGGTCAAAAAAAGTTGTTGAGCTCTTGTTAAAAGATGACTTTGTGAATCTATTGAAGTCATTTTATTCATTTTTCAGTTGGTATTGTGTGCCCTTATTTAGTCATATATACACATACACACATACATACATACACATACATCCTCACATCTACATATAGACACGTACACATATACAGACACACACACACACATATATATATATATATATAAATACACATGTGTACATGCGCGTGTGTTCACACATAAGATGGTGTACATCAATACAAACTTATATCCCTATATTTTTATGTATATTTACATAAAAATATAAATATAAGTTTATATGGATATATATATATATATACGTTTAAATATTTGTTGTGCAAGATTTTTTATGTGAAGTCGTGTGTTGAAACAGATATTGTTATATTTCGGAATGGTCATATTGCCAGTTTAGCCAATAAAAACACACGCACTATATATTTGGTGTTATTTTGCTTCAGTGATATTTATTTTTTACATTAATCTTAATCTTATTTCGGCCAAAGTTCTTTCGTCACACTCCTGTGACCGCATCAGTGGTCCTTTGTTTTCTTCTCACTTACTTGTGTCTCTCCTTACTAACCGTCAGCCATTTTGTATTTCTATTGTATGTCTTCATTGCGCATGCTTATATCTCTATGTGCGTCTAGTTTATTTAGTGTGTGTGTGGGGGGGATGCCTGCAATATTTGTATCTTCTGGTTATATACATTCTTGTAATTTGTATTTTGTTTTTGTTGTTGTTTCTTTTGTTCTAATTTTGTTCATGTGTTACATCCACCCATTATTATCATTACATATGCTTGTATGTATGTATAACAACAATATTAGTAATAATAATAAATCTAATCGAAAAAAAAAAAAAAAGAATATACATATACATATATATATATACATACATATACATATACATATATATATATATACATATATACACACATATATACACATATACATATATATACACATATACATATATATAGATATTCATTTCTATTTCTTTAATTACCTGTGTATTTATTATGTTTGCAGGATCCACTATTGTCATATGTTGTGGTGTGCGCTATTGCTCCATTCTAGTTTTCTATTCAGGCTAGGTTTATTTTCTATTATATGTGTAGTGGTAATGGTGATAATAATAATAGGAAGGCTGATGTTGGAAACAGTAACGATAATGAAGATAACCCTAGAGAGACCATTGACAAGTATACCCATCCCTTTGACACTCAATTCTTCAACGTATGCGACAAAACTTACTGCATGAACCGAATTTATCCAACAACATTACCCTTCAACAAAAGAGTATACATCCCAAGACGTACTAATAACCACATGGAAGCACAGTTCACTATAGCTAGGACCAAACTTAGACAGATTTTAGGATTATACATTAAGAGACAGAGACAGAATAAGACAGATGCCCAACAACTAGGGATTAAACCTGCATGTGGCCTACAGAAGCTCATTCAGCGCACGAGGAACGGAGAGTGATATGCCTTCCCACGGATAAGTCCGGCAGGATGTCAATAGACAGCTTACCGAACTACATCCAGGCAATGCAACCTCATATCGCCAATACAAAAGTAACAACTGTACAGGCGCATGAGGAGAGAGAAAAGGTCCTCAATGCCCACATGATGATGTGGACAATTGTTCTGGGACCTCAGAAACGTACTGCAAAGAATTTCCAAGCCTGGAACAATGATATCCCGGCACTGTATGGACTTCGCAAGGACCATAAAGGTTTTACTGACCCTATAGCAGGACCACCAACAAGACCAGTCTGTGGAGCGAATATCGCTAGCAATTACAGAATCTCCTACTTCCTCTCAATGATCATACGCCCTATAATCAGGATGTCACCTGATGTGTGTGACAGCACAGAAGATCTCCTAAGCAGGATCAGTGACTGTAACAAAACTTGTGACTTGACAGGATGTATAGTAGGTAGCATGGATGTGGTATCCCTATACCCATCGATTGACGTAGATTTTGCAGTGGAGAAGTGCGTGGAGATGATCAACGAGAGCCAGGTGGAGTTCTGTAATGTCGACACAGAAGAACTGGGCCTCCTACTTAGACTGACATATAATAGTGAATACTTAGATAAACATAATCTTAGTAGTTTCTGCCCCAGTAGATGTTTAAGAGGTAGACCGCCTACAATTACTTCTATGGCTAGGAAGACACATATAGAAAGATGGCGCGGATGGACCAGAGCCATACGGAGCCCCGCAAATGTCCATCAGGTAAAGAAAATGATCGCACATGCACTAGGAGCTAGTATAAGAGTTACCCTAAAAGGCCACACATTTAAATTTAATAATAAAATATATGCCCAGGACGAGGGGGCAGCCATCGGTGTTAGTATCGCTGGTGATGTGGCCAACCTCTTCATGGTATGGTGGGACAGAAGGCTTAAAGAATGCCTACTGCAGAAATCCATACTCGTAAACATGTACTCTCGCTATGTTGATGATATCAATATAGTAGTAAAGGCACCCCCACAAGAGAGTACTGTTGATATAGTAATAGAAACTAATACTATGGAGAGCATCCAGCAAATAGCTAACTCCATCCACCAGAGTATTAAGGTCACAATAGACTACCCCACTAAACCCCCAACCATAGACTACCAGTACTAGACACTGAACTCTGGCTAGAAATTGTGAAAAATAAAACCCAAATCCTTCATTCATACTATGCAAACCCTATGGCCTCAAAATACCTGATCCACCGGAACTCAGCCATTGCGGGCAATGCCAAATTCAATTTTTGATGGCAGACCTCGTCAGAATAATGAGAAATGTGTCACGCATGTGCGAGCCTACAGAATTAAAGAGACACATACAGTATTTCATTCACCGCATGCAGTTCTCAGGTTACAGCCATAAAGAAAGGATCAGAGTATACAAGGAGCCATGAAGAAATTTGATAATATATTATGTAATGATAGGAATGGGATTTGCCCACTCTATAGGAACAAGTCATGGAACACTATAGAAAGGACAAAAAGAAAAAGGGAAGGCCAACTCTTGGTATGATAGCCATAAATACCAGAGTGTCATGTTCGTTGACACCACCCCTGGAGGTGAACTAGCGTACCGCTTTAGAAGGACCCTAGATAAACTTAAACTAAGAATTAAGGTTGTTGAAAAGCCAGGCAACCCTATCAGATCTATAATTGGTAGAAGCTATCCTTTTAGTAGAACTCTCTGTACGGATAACTATTGCACTGTATGTAGATTTAGCCCACAAACGAACTGTAAAGCCAGAAATGGGTCTATAGTATAAGATGTATAGAGGGACGATGCAGTAACAAGACAGTAACATACGTAGGGGAAACTGCAAGAAGCATTGGTGAGCGGTGAATGAACATTGGAGACAACTCAAGGAAGGTAAAAGCTCATCGATTCTGTACCAACACGCCGAACAAGAACACGGGGGATCAATCAATAACATAGAGATTAAGATATTGTCCACACATAGAACAGATGCAACAATTAGACAAATTACAGAAGCTACACACATATATAGAAAATAAACCTAGCCTGAATAGAAAACTAGAATGGAGCAATAGCGCACACCACAACATATGACAATAGTGGATCCTGCAAACATAATAAATACACAGGTAATTAAAGAAATAGAAATGAATATCTATATATATGTATATGTGTATATATATGTGTATATATGTATATATATATATATATATATGTATATGTATATGTATGTATATATATATATGTATATGTATATTCTTTTTTTTTTCGATTAGATTTATTATTATTATTACTAATATTGTTGTTATACATACATACAAGCATATGTAATGATAATAATGGGTGGATGTAAACACATGAACAAAATTAGAACAAAAGCAACACAACAAAAACAAAATACAAATTACAAGAATGTATATAACCAGAAGATACAAATATTGCAGGCATCCCCCCCACACACACACTAAATAAACATAGACGCACATAGAGATATAAGCATGCGCAAATGAAGACATACAATAGAAATAACAATGGCTGACGGTTAGTAAGGAGAGACACAAGTAAGTGAGAAGAAAACAAAGGACCACTGATGCGGTCACAGGAGTGTGACGAAAGAACTTTGGCCGAAATAAGATTAAGATAATGTAAAAAATAAATATCACTGAAGCAAAATAACACCAATATATAGTGCGTGTTTTTTATTGGCTAAACTGGCAATATGACCATTCCGAAATATAACAATATATATATAATATATATATATAAAAAATAGGTGAATGAATTATCCTATGTTTATCATCAGCATGGAAAATTCGTTGAACCGAAACCTGGGTAGCAAATTCCCTTCAGAAACACGGTTGAAGCGACCTGTCCAAGGGTAGAAACTCCGGGTTCATGTGCAGAAATTTGTGTGTTGTATATGAATAAATGAAAGAATGGAGTCGAACGAAGATGTTAACAAAATTCCTTTACTCTCGACATATGTTTTGAAGACAACATGGTTTCATTCCAAAGGAATAAAGGGTGCATTATGCAATCTTCTCATCAGGAAAGAAAGGGAGCCTCTCTCGACAACAAGACAAACAAAAATTTCGATGACTGCCTACATGGTAAACAAAACGATAATGAGTGTTTTTAAAAAAAACGTTAGAAGAATTGACGTCAAAGATAGATAGTTGGAAGAGAAGGGTTAAAGGAATAATAGGTAGGGAACAAGTGGAGAGGGAAGGGAACGTTGATTGAAAGAATGTTCGAAGGCTTAGGAAAGAATTTCGCTATTGAAGTGGAGTGACTATCCACAGATGGGATATTCTAAGCCTTCAATCTTCAGTCAAGAACTGGATCAACCTCGCAATTTCAGCTATATATATATGTCTGTATATATGTATGTATGTTATGTAAGTATGTATATGAGTGTGTGTGCATATATACGTATATATATATATATGTGTGTGTGTGTGTGTGCGTATAGATATTTATGTATATGTATCCACATTGGAGACGTGTATGTAAGTAAATATGTATGTGTGTGTATGGATGTATGTATACGCAAATGTGTAGATGTGCGGATGCATGTGTATGCGGATGTATGTGTGTGTGTGAATATATGAGACCAAATAAGAGCACACCACACCAACTGTGAAAAATGAATAAAATGACCTCAAATCAATAGATTCACAAAGGTCATCTTTTGACAAGACTGACTTTTTATGACCACTAAAAATTTTCTATTTCTTTATTCCTGATAGTCTAATCTCTTCTCACTATCATTTTCAACTACTTTTTGTCTTCTTACCTTCCAGTTTTTTCTTCCTTCTAAACCACAGAATTTCAGTTTGCACACACACATATATATATATATATATATATATATATGCACACACACACACACACACATCTATCTATCTATCTACACACACACACACACATATATATATATATATATATATATATATATATATATAAGAAGTGAGTACTAGATACACAAAAGTTGGATAAATTTAGTGAAATGAAAATTAAAAACCTTTACAAACTCGGTTCATCTTATACTGCAGTTTCAGAGACGCACATGCTTCTATTGATATGCGACTCTTGAATAACAGGAGTCTTACTGATGAATCTGCCTGAGCAATAAATTATATTTAATGCTGAAAAAGACGAAACTGCAGTATAAGATGAACCGAGTTTGTAAAGGTTTTTAATTTTCATTTCACTAAATTTATCCAACTTTTGTGTATCTAGTACTCACTTCTTCTTCTGGAAGCCTTTTAATGTACTTATATATGAATAACATATGGCCTATGGCTAAAATGTCTTTTGTGCTAGATCACCGGCGATAATAATTTATTTTATCGCATTTTGACTATGTGTATATATATATATATAATATATATATATACATGCATGTATGTATACATATATATATATGTCAGGTCACTTTCGAGTGCTACTGGTAACATGTAACCCGGTACAACCTGTTGCATGGTTGGGTCGTCGGCGACTAAACCGGCAACCCCACCAAGCTTGCTTGGTGAGGAGGGTGTTTATTGGACACCCTGCGGGATGAAAAACAAAACCCGTCAAAGGGCGGAGGAACTCTTGAGAGTCAATGGCCATCCAATAAATGTCTTAAGGCTGTATCATGCACGGGGACATAGAAATAATCGGACTGAATACCCGATCGCGCGGTTAAACCATTGGGAGTGAAGGACTCCTAGCCTTTGTTAGGGCATCATTCTAGGAGAAGGTAACTCAGGTAACTGGGATAACTCCAACATAAAACCTGCGGCTCAGTGGTTACCGATGATGTTGACTTGTTCTTTTTGGATTATGGCTGCTGTTGCTTAGTGAGTGGGATTGACTCAGTGCACAGCCTGTCCTTACTTTAAAAAACAATTTTCTTGCACAAGCATTGCATGATAACAACATTGATTAAGCTTCGTGCAATGGCCATACTTGATAGCGAGGGGGAAGCCACCATATATATATGCATATATATAGATATATATATAAGCATATATATAGATATACATATATGCATGTATATGATATTTATATATATGCATGTATATGATATATATATATATATGCATGTATATGATATATATATATGCATGTATGGAAAACGGACGCTAAACGATGATGATGATATATATATATGCATATATATGATATATATATATGCATATATATGATATATATATATGCATATATGATATATATATATGCATGTATATGATATATATATATGCATGTATATGATATATATATATATATATATATGCATATATATGATATATATATATGCATATATATGATATATATATATGCATATATGATATATATATATGCATATATATACATGCATATATATATATAGGCATATATATGATATATATATATACGCATATATATATACGCATATATGATATATATATACGCATATATATGATATATATATATGCATATATATGATATATATATATGCATATATGATATATATATATATGCATATATGATATATATATATACATATGCATATATATGTGCATATGCATATATATACATGCATATGCACATATATATATGCATATATTTACGCATATACATATATGCACATATGTATATATATGCATATATGTATGCATATGCATATATACATATATATCTTGCATGCGTGTATATAGATGCATACATATGTAGGAGCTGGTAAATCAGAAGACTGCACTAAGCTGTATGGTCTTCTATATGGTTGCTGCAGCTGGATGCCCTTCCTAACACCATTCACTTCATATATATATATGTATATAAACACATAGATGCATAAGCACATATATATATATACATACATATACACACATTTGTACACACTTATCACATGTCTTGTGCTGATGCCTTAAGTAAACACAATGAATATATTCTGAAAAGTGGTTAATTTTGGGAAGGTCCACTGAGCTGTTGATACCATACCAAAAATGGAATGCCTGTGTTTAACGCCATCGTTTTCCTACACATCAAGATGCACAGTAACTCCAAATAAGGTCTCTGTGTTTAAATATTTCCAGAATACGAAACAAATTCAGTATCTCTAATTTTTTGATAAAAACTCATCATCATCATCATCATCATCATCATCATCATCATTAGCGTCCGCTTTCCATGCTTGCATGGGTTGGACAAACTCAATTTTAGAAATGTAATTCATGTGTAAATGAAGTACTAGAGAGTTTGTCTGTTTAGTACCCTTAACCCTTTCATTACTGTATTTGTGTTTCTTTCAATTACTTTAAATATAACAAAGAATTTAGTAAAATAACTTTGTTATCATTAAGCTAGTGTTAGAAACATAAATTGTGACTAAGGTTTGGTGGAAGATTTTAATTCAAAACTTATGAAAACAAGACATTTGTACTCAGAGCCAGAGCCAGTTTCAGCCGGGTTGGTAACGAAAGGGTTAACCTAGAATTAGAAACCGACACCTGTTGTAAGACACAGTATAGCACAAGATCCAAAAAACCATGGCCCTCACTTGCAAGTGAGTATGACCTGGGAGCACACACCATGCTTTTGCTCATTGGTTTTAGGTTTATGTATTTGCTAAGCTTCTTAACCCAGTAGAGCATCAAGGCAATGATGGACGGAAAGAGGGCTGCACCAGTACTAAGCTTGTATGCATATTCAGCTGAGTAAACAGGAGCAGCATGAATTGAAGTAACTTGCTTAAGGACATAATGTATTATCCAAACCAGAAATTGAACCCACAACCTTATGTTAGTGAGCCCAACATGTTGACCACTAAGGCATGTACCTTTAAGATACATACATTATACCAGTGGTTTTCAACCAGGGTTCCGCGGAAACTTAGGGTTCCGCCAGTACAGTGCAGGAGTTCCGCAAGAAGTTACAAAACTGCTAAAATCGGCAGTAATTTTAAAATCTCCTGTGCAGATATGTGTGCATAAGACTATTAAATTATTGCACAGGGGTTCCTTGAGCCAGTGGAATGTTTCCTTGGGGTTCCACTCCAGCAAAAAGTTTGAAAAGCAATGCACTATACTATAGCATACAAGTCAAATTTTTCAGACCAAAATTAACAACCAAAAAAGGCAGGTTGACTTATACACCAAGATGATTTTGGAAGACTAAAACTTCCATGTGAAGTGTAGCAGGATTTGGAAAAATACTGACAATGTTTTAATGTTTATACTATAAACTATATCAACTTGTAAGCCAAAAATACCATATCAAGAAACCTCAGCCATCAATAATTGTGGAACTTGCACTTATAATATACAGGTAAATGTTGCAGTAATAAAGATTCTAAACACTAAAAGAGTGCTGCAGGTCAGTGATTTTGTTTCAATCAAGAGGCTAAATGTCTATTTCTAGGATATGTTTTGATCAAAGACGAGTTCTACAGCATCAATCAACAGCAATGATTTATATTTGATATATTAGTACTTAATCCTTATAATTCTACAGTCAAACTATTGTATTTGTCTGAGAAGGAATATTAAATAAGCTATCTTTACTCCTTTGTAACTACTTCTCCTACAAAATATAAAAGAAATTTAAAAGAATAAAGCTATTCCTTACCCAATAAATTAGTAACATTTGTTTCACGTTTACATTTCACTTCAGTTTTCACCAGATGGGTATTTTTCTGTTTTCTAAAGACAGTCTTAACAATTCTAATGTTTAAAAGATTTTCTCAACTTACTCTGGTATTTGATTATACAAGGAGATTTATTTGAAGAACATTATTAAATTTGGTGTCTTCTTTCAAAGGTAAAAATATTGAATAAAATATATATAAAAAAAAACTAAGAAAAACAAATAAAGATGAAAATAAAAACTGAATACTGCTATATTATTATAAAATAGGAATCTAGTTTACATAAGGCATTACTTCAAGTCAGAAAGTAAATAAGTTTTATAGTGCAACAATTTACCTTAAGTAGATAATTGCCAACTGTCATACAATAAGCTGTAAGAATATTGGATTTATTTCTAGAAGTAAAGAATGATATAAAATAGATTTCCAAGTGACAGTCTTAGAAAAATAGAATATGTATATGTGTGTGTGTGTATACTGTATGTGTTTGCATATGTACTTAATGGTCTCACGTACACATACACACATGTATACACAAATATATGCTTACATATACAAATACATACACACACACATGTTTACATATCTGTATCTATCTATCTATCTATATATATATATGTACACACACAAACTAATACAAAAAATATTTTCACAATAACAAGATTGAAGCAGGTGCACTGAACATCATTCAACATTTTTATATTCAAAAACTTAGCTATATTTGTTTATTTTGTTACGTAAAAAGCTTTTCTAATTCTTATCTTTTTATTTATTAAGTTATTTGTGTTGACCAGCATTTCTGTCTGGTATGAGAGAGAGGGGGAGAGAGAGAGAGAGAGAGAGAGAGAAAAAGATTTTGTTTTTTTGTTTTTAGTTTCTAATGTTTAATTTCATTTTCTTTCTTAAAAGAAGGTGGGGTTGCTGACCCTTAGGTACCTGTTTGGCAGACAAAACTTTTGTTGTACATGTCATTAGCGGAACATTTTGTGTACTTAAGTATGATGTTGTTCTGAAAATAAAGGCCACTCTCAGTGTTGTGTTTTGAAACACAATTTTATCATAGTATTTTAATAATATTTTAGATGAATTTCTACATACTTGATAATTGATGTATGCACTTTAATAATTTTCTCCTTATTTCAGACAGAAAACATTTTTGAAGTATAAGCACCCTTAATTATGAACATGACAAAAAAATGGACCTTCGCTTACTTTTCTTGCATGAATTCAAGCTTGGGCACAATGCCTCCCAAACTGCTGCCAATATCAACAGAGCATGGGGAGAGGGGTCTACATGTGATTGCACAGTACGATGGTCATTTCTGAAGGAGTTCTTGGAAGTTTACCTCCACTCTCTCCAGCATTGCAACCTTTCATAAAAACATGCACAACCATTGTGCTAATCATATTTAAAAAACAATGGGAAAATATTATTTTACTTGGAAGCAATTATCAAGAAGAATAACATCTGGTCACAGAAAATCTGCCTCAGCAAATTTCAACTCGACCCATGCAAACATGGAAAAGTGGATGCTAAAATGCTGCTGCTGCTGATGATGGTGACATTTGGTCTGAGGGGGGATTTTGCTAATATTTCTAGTAGGTTAAGTGACCATATACAGGCTACTATGTGAGCTAGTACAGCCTCTTTCATTGGCTTTATTGTCATGTGTTGTGTCATGAGTAAATAAACATTACAGAGCTCCACTCATTTACAGTTATGAACTATTATGGCTGGGAAGTTAGACGTATATGAATAACAGAAATTAACCAGTGCTGAAGTAATGGCTTTCAAGAAACATGCCACCATTAAATGTCATTTACATACACTATACAAATTAAAACTTTTTATCAAAAATCACACACATACATACATACAAAATATGTAAACATACATTAATCACACAAGCACAAAATCCCAAATATTCACATATACATAGGCACAGGCTTGACTCTGTGCTAAGAAGCTTGCTTGCCAACTACATGGTGTCTTGGGCAAGTGTCTTCAACAATAGCTTCATGCTGATCAACCCGTTGTGAGTGGATATGTTAGATGGAAACTGAAAGAAGCCAGCCTATCATATATGTGTATACGTACGTACGTACGTACGTACGTACGTACGTACGTATACACATATATGATAGGCTGGCTTCTTTCAGTGTTGGTGTGCTTATATCCCTGTAACTTAGCAGTTCAGAAAAGGAGACCAACAGAATAAGCACCAGGCTTTAAAAAATAAGTACTGGGGTTGATTGGTTGTACTAAAATTCTTCAAGGCAGTGCCCCAGCATGGCCACAGTCTACTGACTGAAACAAGTAAAAGACATATCTACAAATATACATTGTCCACACACACACACCTACTAACATAAATTAGTCATATACACACACATATCTACAAAATATACGTTAGTCACATATACAGTCATATACATAGCCATACATACAGACATTGGAGCCAAGCATAATCTTCTGGCTCATTGGTTTCTGTCAAACTGTCCAACCCATGTCAGAATGGATAATGGATATTAAACAATGATGATAATGACCCATAAATGAAAAAGCAAATAAAAATACACATAACAATAAATATACATTAGTCACAAATACACAACACCCCAATGGTTAAGAGAACATGGGAGCCTCAATCAGCTAGAAATAAGAGTCAAATCTTCGTATTACGTTCTACTAACTCTATTACACTATATATGAATAAAGGCAGGATGAGCATGGATGGATTGCCTGTGATCATAGGTCTGTTCAATGAGGTCAAATTTGAGGCTAAACAGCAACGTTCAAATACAATTCAAATTCCTGCATTCCCCAAACATAAACCATAAATTCTACAGCCATTTGTAGGATATAAGAGTGAAGATGAGTGAGCATGTTTCAGTAAAGATTAGATCTTTATAGAAAGATGTGCTAAGGCAAGTCACCAAATTAAATGTTACCCCAAACAAAAACCTGAAGTTGTGGTTTGGCAGAATAGGTAGACCAAATACATTGAAGTATTTGGTTATGCTTCTTTATGTCCTGAGTTCAAATAACATTCAGGTCAACTTTGCTCCTTCAGACAAGGCACTGGGATTGATTGCTTTGAAGACAGTATTCCAGCATGGCCACAACCCAATAATTGAGTCACTACTTGTATAAAGGATATATCATTGAATAAAGGAGCTGTTTTGTCTTTGATCATCCAGTCATGGCATAAGAAGTGGTTTCCGATGCCAGACCCCTCTGGCACCTGTGCAGGTGGCACGTAAAAAGCACCCACTACACTCGCAGAGTGGTTGGCGTTAGGAAGGGCATCCAGCTGTAGAAACACTGCCAGATCAGACTGGAGCCTGGTGCAGCCCCTGGCTTCCCAGACCCCGGTCGAACCTTCCAACCCGTGCTAGCACGGAAAATGGACGTTAAACGATGATGATGATGATGATGAAGAAATGATAGTCTTGTGAGTGAATATGGTAGAGAGGAACTGAAAGTTAATTCTGTGTGTGTGTGTGTGTGTGTGTATGTTGTTGTTCACACCTTTGTCTAGGCATCAGAGGATGGTTGGAATGAGCATTGATACTGTTCATTTCCAGCCTTCTATGAAAAACATACCTGTGAGATATGTGCAAAGTATATGAAGAACATGAAGAAAAGTATTCTGAGTGTCTATTTTATTAAGTAAGGTTGACAATATCAACCATGGAAAAACAATGGAGGAATTGAAATTGAGGACAGTATGATATTATAAATTATTTTTGAAGATAGTTTATAGATACTATAAATTTACTTGGCAGTCTCTTGCTTTTGTAACCATAGAAAATAATGCCAATGTCAACATAAAGATAGAATATTAAAATTTTTTAACAAGGTCAATGACTTAAAGAACATAGATATATAAAACATCAGGCCTTCTCAGACAGAATAAATATTACTGAAATCTATTAAATAAAACAAATTAATGAAGAGAACAGCAAAACTTCCAAATTATCATTTTTAATGTTTTTTTTCTTTCTAGCCCACTCCTGCCCCATTCTAACAAGTTGGATGAGACCGTGGGGCAATAATCCACAGTCAGGTGTTCTTCCTATCACCAACTCTTACTTTGTTTTCAAACACTTATTCCTCAGAACTTTCAAATGATGAACCACACAACAAAGGAATTTTTTTTTTTTTGCAACAGATGTATACTATCACTGCCTATGTGATGACATTGTTTTATGCAGAATATAAACAATTTCACAATACAAATGAAAATACACAAATACATATAATGTGTGTGAATATATATCATCATCATCATCATCATCATTTAGCGTCCGTTTTCCATGCTAGCATGGGTTGGACGGTTCAACTGGGGTCTGGGGAGCCCGAAGGCTGCACCAGGCCAGTCAGATCTGGCAGTGTTTCTACAGCTGGATGCCCTTCCTAACGCCAACCACTCCGAGAGTGTAGTGGGTGATTTTATGTGCCACCGACACAGGTGCCAGACAAGGCTGGCGAACGGCCACGCTCGGATGGTGTTTTTATGTGCCACTGACACAGGTGCCAGACGAGGCTGGCAGACGAGGCTGGCAGACGGCCACGCTCGGATGGTGTTTTTATGTGCCACCGACACAGGTGCCAGATGAGGCTGGCGGACGGCCACGATCGGATGGTGTTTGTTACGTCCCCAAAGCACGGAGGCCAGTCTATGCGGTACTGGCTACGGCCACGTTCGGATGATCTTCTTGTGTGCCACCGGCACTGGTACCACAAAGATACAAATTCCATTGATGTTCATCTATTTTGATTTGATTTGATTTTCACTTGCCTCAACAGGTCTTCACAAGTGTCACAAGAAGGAAGGTATGCACAGGTGGACTGACTACGTCCCAGGTAGGGGCCACGGGTTATGGCCTGACTAGTCTTGCCGGGTCTTCGGATGGTGTTTTTATGTGCCACCGACACAGGTGCCAGATGAGGCTGGCGAACGGCCACGATCGGATGGTGTTTGTTGCGTGCCCACAGCACGGAGGCCAGTCGATGCGGTACTGGCTACGGCCACGTTCGGATGGTTTTCTTGTGTGCCACCGGCACTGGTACCACAAAGATACAAATTCCATTGATGTTCATCTATTTTGATTTGATTTGATTTGATTTTCACTTGCCTCAATAGGTCTTCACAGGTCTTCACAAGTGTCACAAGAAGGAAGGAAGGTATGCACAGGTGGACTGACTACGTCCCAAGTAGGGGCCACGGGTTATGGCCTGACTAGTCTTGCCGGGTCTTCGGTTGGTGTTTTTATGTGCCACCGACACAGGTGCCAGATGAGGCTGGCGGACGGCCACGATCGGATGGTGTTTGTTATGTGCCCACATCACAGAGGCCAGTCGATGCGGTACTGGCTACGGCCATGTTCGGATGGTTTTCTTGTGTGCCACCGGTACTGGTACCACAAAGATACAAATTCCATTGATGTTCATCTATTTTGATTTGGTTTGATTTGATTTGATTTGATTTGATTTTCACTTGCCTCAACAGGTCTACACAAGTGTCACACACTTGCCTCAACAGGTCTTCACAAGTGTCATAAGTAGGAAGTATGCACAGGTGGACTGACTACGTCGCCGGGTCTTCGGATGGTGTTTTTATGTGCCACCGACACAGGTGCCAGATGAGGCTGGCGAACGGCCACGATCGGATGGTTTTCTTGTGTGCCACCGGTACTGGAACCACAAAGATACAAATTCCATTGATGTTCATCTATTTTGATTTGGTTGATTTTCACTTGCCTCAACAGGTCTTCACAAGGGTCACACACTTGCCTCAACAGGTCTCCACAAGTGTCACACACTTGCCTCTGCCTCAACAGGTCTTCACAAGTGTCACACACTTGCCTCAACAGGTCTTCACAAGTGTCATAAGAGGGAAGGTATGCACAGGTGGACTGACTACGTCGCCGGGTCTTCGGATGGTGTCTTTATGTGCCACCGACACAGGTGCCAGATGAGGCTGGCGAACGGCCACGATCGGATGGTGTTCGTTGTGCCCACAGCACGGAGGCCAGTCTTGTGTGCCACCGGCACTGGTACCACAAAGAATACAATTCCACTGATGTTCATCTATTTTGATTTGTTTTGATTTGATTTTCACTTGCCTCAACAGGTCTTCATAAGTGTCACAAGAAGGAAGGTATGCACAGGAGGACTGACTACGTCCCAGGTAGGGGCCACGGGTTATGGCCTGACTAGTCTTGCCGGGTCTTCTCACGCACAGCATACTTCCAGAGGTCTCGGTCTCTAGACATTTCCTTAGTGAGACCTAAAGTTCGAAGGTCGTGCTTCACCACCTCGTCCCAGGTTTTCCTGGGTCTACCTCTTCCACAGGTTCCCTCAACTGCTAGGGTGTAGCACTTTTGCACACAACTATCTTCAGCCTTTCTCATCACATGACCATACCAGCGCAGCCGTCTCTCTTGCACACCACAACTGACGCTTCTTAGGTTCAACTTTTCTCTCAAGGAACTTACACTCTGACGATTATGAACACTGACATTACACATCCATCGGAGCATACTGGCTTCATTTCTTGCGAGCTTACGCATATCCTCAGCAGTCACGGCCCATGTTTCACTACCATGTAGCATGGCTGTACGTACACATGCATCATACAGTCTGCCTTTTACTCTGAGCGAGAGGCCTTTTGTCACCAGCAGGGGTAAGAGCTCTCTAAACTTTGCCCAGGCTATTCTTACTCTAGCAGTTACACTTTCAGCACACCCACCCCCGCTACTGACTTGGTCTCCTAGGTAGTGGAAGCTATCAACTACTTCTAGTTTGTCTCCCTGGAACGTGGCAGAAGTTGGTCTCTGCACATTCCAGTGTTTATTGCTCCTGAGCATTTGCCACAGACAAAAACTATTTTCCTAGTTAGCCTTCCTTTGACATTGCTGCACCTCTTATGTGTCCATAGCTTACACTTGGTGCATCTTATAGAGTTTCTACCTACACCTTTTTTACAGATCGAGCAGGGCCATCTACCTGAAGGCGTTTGTGATTGATCTACCTTCCTACTTATTAGGACTTTGGTTTTGGCTAGGTTGATTCTAAGGCCCTTCGATTCTAATCCTTGTTTCCACACCTGAAACTTCTCCTCCAGTTCTGATAGTGACTCAGCAATTAGAGCAAGGTCATCAGCATAGAGGAGCTCCCAGGGGCAACCTGTCTTGAATTCCTCCGTTATTGCCTGGAGGACTATGATAAATAGGAGGGGACTGAGGACTGAACCTTGGTGGACCCCAACCTCTACCCGGAATTCTTCACTGTACTCGTTGCCAACCCTCACCTTACTAGCAGCGTCTCTGTACATGGCTTGCACAGCTCTCACCAACCATTCTTCTATCCCTAGTTTCCTCATTGACCACCAGATAAGGGATCGGGGGACCCTGTCAAAGGCTTTCTCCAAGTCAACAAAAGCCAGGTACAAGGGCTTATCTTTGGCTAGGTATTTCTCCTGCAGCTGTCTTACCAGGAATATAGCATCAGTAGTACTTTTCCCTGGCACGAACCCAAACTGCATATCATCTAAGCTAACTCTCTCTCTAATTAGTTGGGCTATAACCCTCTCCGTAACCTTCATTACCTGATCCAGCAGCTTGATGCCCCTGTAGTTATTTGTCTCTAGGGCGTCGCCTTTACCTTTGTAGCAGTTGACTATTATGCTGCTACACCAGTCATTGGGTATGACCCCCTCGTGTATCACCTGGTTAACTATACGGATGACTAAGCTATAGCCGACACCACCAGATATTTTGAGCATCTCTGCAGTAATTCCTGATGGGCCTGGGGCTTTCCCTGTTTTCATGCTTCTAATTGCCTTATCTACTAAGGAACAGTTAACTCGGATTGCTGGTCCCTCTGTTGGGTCGACATTCGGCAGACTCTCTTTATCCCATTCATTTTCTTCATTCAGCAACCTACCATAGTGGCGTCTCCAAGCCTCTCTCTTTGCATCCTCATTAAGCGCAAGTGAACCGTCATCCTTGCGAACACATTTCTCTCCTACCACGTCACGATTCTCTCTCACACACTGTCTTGCAACACGAAATACCTCAAGTCTTTCATCCTCACGACGCAGGACATTGGCAAATTTTTCCTTATCTGCCTCCCCTCTGGCTAGATAGACCTGTCTCCTGGCTTCCCTTCTGGCAGACTGATACACTTCCCTGCTACCACCGTTCTTCCAGGCCTTCCAAGCCTGTTTCTTTTGTCTAATAGCCCTGTCAACAATATTGTTCCACCACCACGTTGGGTCTTAAGGGGACTTTGCACCAGCCACAGATCTGGTCAGCGGCTTTCAGCAGGTTGTCCCTCAGAAGCGTCCAGTTGTCTTCTACCCCATGCGTAGCTATACTCCCTTCCATTTCGTCTAAGGCTTCAAATAACATATCTCTAAATCTCTGTCCATTCGCAGGGTCTTTAAGCTTCCAGACCCTTCTTCTCCATGTTGGTCGTCTTCTAGTCGCCCTCTTAGTCCTGACCCTAAAGTCACTAACTACCAGTCTATGTTGTGGGGTGCATTCTTCACCTGGGAAGGTTTTGGCATTTATAAGCAGCCATCTTTCCCTTTTTCTGGCAAGGATGTAGTCGATTTGGCTAGTATGCCGGCCCGATCGGTAGGTGACCAGGTGGCTTGTCGGTTTCCTGAAGTTAGTGTTGCAAATCATAAGACTATTCGCATCGCAGAACTCCAGCAGCCTGGTTCCCTCCTCGTTGCGGGAACCATAACCGTAGCCTCCATGCACGCCATGGAAGCCCCCAGCACATCGTCCAACATGCCCATTGAAGTCACCAGCCACAAAGAGAAGGTCCCTGTCGTTCGTCAATGATGTGGTCTGCAGTAGGGTGTCATAGAAACAGTCTTTCTGTCCATCAGGTAGCCCTGGCTGAGGGGCATAGGCCGATATAATAGTTGCTAAACTATGGTGGAGCACTAATCTAATCTTAATTATTCTGTCACTTACTCTGACTACCTCGATTACCTTATCTACCCATTTTTCGGCGATAAGCATGCCCACACCCCCGACTCCGTCAGTATTCCCAGCCCAGAAAATCTTGTACCTCTGTCCTTTGCCTGTGAGAGATATATATATATATATATATTATATACAGAGAGAGAGAGAAATACACACAACAAAATTCTGTACTGCTCCTGTTTACAAATTACACTCAAGCCCCAGGCCTATGATAGTCTTGTGAGTGGATATGGTAGAGAGGAACTGAAAGTTAATTGTGTGTGTGTGTACACCTTTGTCTAGAGATTAGAGGATGTTTGAAATGAGCATTGTATTTCTTTATCGCCCACAGGAGGTTAAACATAGAAAGGACAAACAAGGGATTAAGTCGATAACATTGACCCCAGTGCATAACTGGTACTTATTTAATCGACCCCGAAAGGATGAAAGGCAAAGTCAACCACGGTGGAATTTGAATTCAGAACGCAATGGCAGACGAAATACCTATTTCTTTACTATCCACAAGGGGCTAAACACAGAGAGGACAAACAAGGACAGACACATGGATTAAGTCGATTATATCAACCCCAGTGCGTAACTGGTACTTATTTAATTGACCCCGGAAGGATGACAGGCAAAGTCAACCTTGGCAGAATTTGAATTCAGAACGCAATGGCAGACGAAATACCGCTAAGCACTTTGCTGGGCATGCTAATATTTCTGCTGTTCATATCCTGCCTTCTTTGAAAAACACACCTGGCCATGAAAAAATATTACTTTGCCTGGAAACAGGTGAGGGTTAGTAACAGGAAGGGCATCCAGCTGCAACAAATCTGCCTCAAAGAATACCATATGACCCCTGCACGCTAAGAAAAATGGACGTTAAATGATGACGAGGATGTATGTCCATTATTGGGTAATGACATGGAAAATGAATACTCAAAACAAATTTAAGAGTATATGTAGTAATTTATTTAAGCTAGCAGCCTGATACTCTGGAGTTTCTAAAGTGCGCTTCTTCAAACAAGTCAAACTATGCCCAAGTGTGATTTGTCTGAACAAGTAGCTTAAATATACTATAAATCATTTGCTTCTTTATTTAACATCCACTTTTTTCTATGCAAGCATGACATGAATGGGAACTAATTTCAAGGCAAGATTTTACAGATGGATGATCTTCCTGTAGCCAACTCTTATTTATTTTTCAGGTAAAGGATTTAGGAGTTCTAATATAGGTCTTTAAAAGAACAGACTAACTGCTCATAATGACAATACCAGTACCAATTCATTCAACCAGTGATAAGTGAAATATTGACATATACATACACACACATACTGATATATGGAGGTGCAATGGCTCAGTGGTTAGGGCAGCGGACTCGCGGTCGTAGGATCGTGGTTTCGATTCCCAGACCGGGCGTTGTGAGTGTTTATTGAGCGAAAACACCTAAAGCTCCACGAGGCTCCAGCAGGGGGTGGTGGCGATCCCTGCTGTACTCTTCTGCCACAACTTTCTCTCACTCTTTCTTCTGTTGGCCTGCTCGCTAAGCCAGCAGGGTGGCGTCATTTGAAGGCTAAAACAATGCGAAGCGCATTGTGACCAGCGATGTGTAGCAACATCTGAGAGCCTGGTTGGTCACGGTGATCACATACTGATATACGTAGATGTATACATACAGACAGACTGACAGATAGATAGTTACATGCATAGTAGATTAATGTTTGTTTTTATGCTCAGTAATAATAAAAACAATTTTACATTAATCTGATGGGTTACTCTATACTTTTGTAGAGTACAAATTTATTATTCTTAAACAAGAGTATTCTTGACAGTGACTTCAAAGTTCTGGCCAGTTAGGCCATCATTTAACAATAGTTTAAATGGCCAAAACTTTGGAGTCACTGTCAACGATATTCTTGTTTGAGAATAATATATAAATATAGAAGTTTAATACAGTTTCCATCAATCAAATTCACTGACAAGGCATTGATTGACTTGGAGCATGAGAAGAGGCTTGCTCAAGGTGCTGCACAATGGGAATGAACCTGAAAAACTATGTGGTTGCAAAATGACCTTAATCACATAGCCAGTCAGCAAGCCAGCCATGCATGCATGCATGGCTGGCTGGCTATGTGATTAAGGTCATTAATGTAAAATTGTTTTTCATGTGTGTGTGTGTATTTATACATACACACATACATACATATATGCATGCATGTATAAATACACACGAGGCGGCGAGCTGGCAGAAACGTTAGCACGCCAGGCGAAATGCTTAGCGGTATTTTGTCTGCCATTACGTTGTGAGTTCAAATTCCGCCGAGGTCGACTTGGCCTTTCATCCTTTTGGGGTCGATAAATTAAGTACCAGTTACGCTCTGGGGTCAATGTAATCGACTTAATACCTATGTCTGTCCTTGTTTGTCCCCTCTATGTTTAGCCCCTTGTGGGTAATAAGGAAATATGTATAAATACACACACACATGAAGAACTTCTACAGTTTCTAGCCAAATTTGAATTACAAGGCATTGATCAACCTAAGGTTGCAGCAGAAGACATTTGGGTATGGCAACAAACTGTAGGATTGAACCTACAACTACAAGATTGTAAAGCAAACTTTTTTTAACTAACACAACAATATCAGCTCACATACTACAAAAGAATCCTGTCAAATGTGTTGCCCTTACATACTGTATATTCCCAGGTTTATAAAATAAAAATAAAATAAAATAAAATAAAAGGTCTATTACTGCTGTAAAGATGAATAATCAATCTTGAATAATGATTCAGAAAAAGGAAATGATAATGAGCTGTAAAATAAGCTGGTCTAAATTTGGTGTCTCATAATAATAAAACCAAATACAAATAAAACTAGAAACATTTTCAGTAGCTGATTCATTATTTTCTCTTTACAACTGTAAAGAGAAAGGAAGAAAGAGAGAAATTGTGACCCCTACAAAGCTGGTTGGGGTTAGAGCTGGGATGGAAGTGGATGAATATGTTTATCAGCAAAAGTGTGAACAGTATGGAGGTTGAGGGTAATACAAGGTGCAAGGGTGGTATTTGACAGATCTAATAAAAGGATGCAGTGAGGGTGTTATAGGGAAGTGAAGTGGTGTTGCTTTGTCCTCTGTTAGTTCTGTTCAAGCAGACCTACGATTAACCCTTTCAGATTAACCCTTTCATTACCGTATTTATTTTGAGGTGCTCTGTGTTTCATTCAATTAATTTTAAATATAACAAAAAATTTAGTAAAAGAAGTTAGTTATCATTAAGCTAATGTTGGGAACATAAATTGTGACTAAAGTTTGATGGAAGATTTTAATTTGATACTTATGAAAATAAGACATTTGTACTACAGAGCCAGAGGCGGTTTGGGCCAGGTTGGTATCAAAAGGGTTAAAAGCAATGAAGTTATGACTTTATCCTGTCCTTTTTTTCTTTTTTATCCCTTTTGATACAGTACAAACTACATTTGCCTATGTGTTTAATACATTATTGATTAGTTATTTTTTGTTAAACCTTTAAAAAAATTTAAATTTTAAAAAACGGCAGGAACTTAGTTGCCAACCTAATACATGGCTTTTACAAGCCATTCATCTATACCTAGTTTTCTTAATGATCACTAAACTAAAGGGCATGAAATTTTGTCAAAGGCCATCTCCAGACAGATGAATGTGAAATAAAATGTAAAATAAAATTGACAAATGAATGTGAAATAAAATTGGCTTCAATGAAATGCATTTCAGTGAAGCAAATTTTATTCCAGTTTGCCTTATAAACACACACATATTCATATATTATAGGTGCAAGCATGACAGCATGGTTAAGAAATTTGTTTCTCAACTATGTAGCTTTCGGTTCAATCCCACTTCACAAGAACCCAGGCAAGTGTCATGTACTATCATGCTAAAATTACCAATGTGAGTTAAGTTGATAGATGGAAACTGAAAGAAGCCCACTGTAATGTGTGTGTGTGTGTGTGTATGTGAAGGCACATCGTCTAGTGATTAGGGTGTTGTACTCACATTAGGAAGATCATGGTTTCAATTTCCAGACTAGCAGTGGGGGGGGGGTGTTCTTGAGCGAAACACTCCATTTCACATTGCTCCAGTCTGCCCAGCTGTAAATGGGTTGCCCTGTGATGGACAGCTGTTCTGTTTAGAAATGAGGAATGTTGGTTTGCCTGCCTGGACAGTGAAGTGGCATCACTTGAAAGCCACAAGAAATAGAGGAAGTGCACTGTGATCTGTGGTGTATAACAACAGCTTTTAGTCTAGGTGATACACTGGTGTGTGTATGTGTATATGGTGTGTGTGTGTTCATGTCCCAATTACTCCCACCTCAATTCCACACACCCATCTTGCACCTAAATTTGTGCGTGTGTGTTTACAATCTACACTGTGTTGTGGCTACAGACAGTGACATCACTATTTGGCTGTTTCAAGCAGTGATGTCACTGTTTGTGGCTTGGTTTCACTGGGTGATATATTTTGAGATCTTTTGTCAACAAATCATCTGCTAACTTGAAATCACATGGTTGCAAAATCAACTTCTTAACCTTATAACCACACCTGCACTTCTACACACACACACACACATTCATACATGCATGCCTTTCAACATGTGATCTCTTGAGCACCACCAGCAAAAATATTTTTTTCCTCTGTCTTCCCTTCTCGGGATCTTTCCTTCTCCTTGTTTCCATGGAAGAGCTCCGCTCGAAACGTTAAACCCTCCTTCCCTTCTTTCCTGAGCGTCAAATAATACTTTAATTGTTCCACGTCCTCACGTTGCTGTGTTTTTTTCTGTGTTTTCTTGTTTGGATTAACTATCATCATCATCATCATCATCATCATTTAACGTCCGCTTTCCATGCTAGCATGGGTTGGACGGTTCAACTGGGGTCTGGGGAGCCCGAAAGCTGCACCAGTCCAGTCAGATCTGGCAGTGTTTCTACAGCTGGATGCCCTTCCTAACGCCAACCACTCCGAGAGTGTAGTGGGTGATTTTATGTGCCACCGACACAGGTGCCAGACGAGGCTGGCAAACGGCCACGCTCGGATGGTGTTTTTATGTGCCACCGACACAGGTGCCAGACGAGGCTGGCAGACCACGCTCGGATGGTGTTTTTATGTGCCACCGACACAGGTGCCAGATGAGGCTGGCAAACGGCCACGATCGGATGGTTTTTCTTACGTGCCCACAGCACGGAGGCCAGTCGATGCGGTACTGGCTACGGCCACGTCGGATGGTTTCTTGTGTTACCACAAGATACAATTCCATTGATGTTCATCTATTTTGATTTTTTGATTTTCACTTGCCTCAACAGGTCTTCACAAGTGTCACAAGAAGGAAGGTATGCACAGGTGGACTGACTAGTCCCAGGTAGGGGCCATGGGTTATGGCCTGACTAGTCTTGCCGGGTCTTCGGATGGTGTTTTGTGCCATGGCCACCACAGGTGCTAGATGAGGCTGGCGAACGGCCACGATCGGATGGTGTTTGTCATGTGCCCACCGCACTGACTACAGCACTGATGGATTTCTTGTGTGCCACAGGCACTGGTACCACAAGATACAAATTCCATTGATGTTCATCTATTTGTCTATTTTGATTTGATTTGATTTGATTTTCACTTGCCTCAACCGGTCTTCACAAGTGTCACAAGGAAGGAAGGTATGCACAGGTGGACTGACTAGTCTTGCCGGGTCTTCGGAAGGTGTTTTTATGTGCCACCGACACAGGTGCCAGATGAGGCTGGCGAACGGCCATGATCGGATGGTGTTTGTTACGTGCCCACAGCACGGAGGCCGGTCGATGCGGAACTGGCTACGGCCACGTTCGGATGGTTCTCTTGTGTGCCACATATATATATATATATATATATTATATATATATATCACCGTGACCGACCAGGCTATCAGATGTTGCTACACATCGCTGGTCACAATGAGCTTCGCATTGTTTTAGCCTTCAAATGACGCCACCCCACTGGCTAAGCGAGCAGGCCAACAGAAGAAAGAGTGAGAGAAAGTTGTGGTGAAAGAGTACAGCAGGGATTGCCACCACCCCCTGCCAGAGCCTCGTGGAGCTTTAGGTGTTTTCGCTCAATAAACACTCACAACGCCTGGTCTGGAAATCGAAACCGCGATCCTACGACCACGAGTCCGCTGCCCTAACCACTGGGCCATTGCGCCACCACAACACACATACACATACATATATATATATATATATATATATATATATATATATATATTATATATAGGAATGAAATGTTTTGGGGTGTATACAAAATAGTGGATTCATAATAGTAATGCTGGTTAGAAAAAATGAACTAATTGTTCCTTAAGTTTATTTATACACAGGTACAGAAAGCCTTCATATTTTCCAAGGATATGAAATGAAATGAAATAAAATTAAGCAGAATATTTATACTATTACATTTAAGAATTTTTGATTTAGTGCTTGAGAATGCTATACACACATACAGGTCGTACATGAACATCCAAGAACTGTCTGAGCCTAGAGCAGATGCTATTTGTGATCCGAACAAAAAGTAATGGAAAATTTTATCATTAGCATAAAATTGTATGCTGTTAGATGTGAGAGGGGCAGTTATTGAGAGAGAGATGGAAGGAGGGAAAGGTAGAAAAAAAGAATAGAAAGAATATTGATTGATCTCTGGAGGGCAGTTAAGATGAAGGGGTGTACATAGAAAGCACTCTTTACATAAGATAGTATTGTGAAACCACCAAACCTCCTGTCAATATAAATAATTACCACTGAACAATTAAACACCAAATTAATTATTTATGTGAAGCATAATTCTTCTCAACAATTTTTTTTTTATTTTGTAATCTGATGTGAAGTAGCTGTAACATCACTTTTCCAAGAAATTCAAAGACAAGGTGATGACAATGATGACAAGGCAGGGTTAACTAAATATAATGACAAGCATCAGTCTGAGCAAACAAAGGAGTGCCTATGTGGTTCCTTGACTGAAATAGCAGCCAAATATCTCTCAAATTACACACTAAAAGACTTGGCCTGTTGCCCAATCTAACACCAGTACCTGGAACCTTGGATACCTTCAGCAGAACCAACTCTGTTGCAAGCATTTGGGCCAGTTTCAGGATACCTTCCTCATGGATATGAGACATTTTGGCATTGCTATTTTAGCTCTCACTCTCTCCCATTATTCTTTCTTTTACCATTTTACAACACTCTTTCTCACTTCTAGTTTATCCATTCTATCACCTTGCTTCTTTCATATCACTCTCTCTCTCTTCCTTTATCATGCCACTTATGTTTCTAGTCAATCTGTTTGATGATAATCATGTAAATGTCTATCACTCTCTCCCTCACACACTCTGTCTCTCTTTTCCATTAATCTCTCTTCAATCTCTCCCTCTCACTCTGGTTCTTTTACATGAAGGGAGACATAAAACAAAGGACGTGTTTCTCTTTTTAGTGACAAGCAACATCTCTAGTGCTTGTGCCATGATAAAATAAACCCTCACACTGTTAAACGGTTGGTGAATGAATGGAGGGCTCTTTAGTCTTACTAGACACAAGACAATCTTTGTCTTACTGATGCTATAATCAAGTGTGTCCAATACACATAGTGCAAAGCTATTGGTACTAGAAAAGGTAATTTTATGCTTATCCACTACAAGGGCCACTGCAGTAGCCTGTGTGCCTGAATGACCCTGAGACCTATATCAACAGAGCACAAGCTCCTGATAGGGTTTCCCATGCTGGACAGGTCAAAGAATAGTGGCCAGAGTATTATGGACCACCTCTTCCCAGAGGTAAAAAAGGGTCAGTGAAGGGTCAACACCCCTACCTAGAAAGAAGCAAAGTTACAGAATCATTGACTTGGGAGAGGACACCCCAGAGTCAAGAACAGTGGAGGATAGTTGTAAAGGAGAGAAAAGGACTTAGTCAATTAACTAATTTTCTACTTATGGAGAATTTGACTATGCTACAAAATAAAGGCACCTGTAATGATACATGTCATATCATTCATATCTGTCTAAACTTTTCACTTTTATTCACCAAGATTTTTGGCAAAAGTGATGAAAAAAACTTTTATTCATAATCATCATCATTTAATGTCTGTTGTCCATGCTGGCAAGCTGGGGGGAGGGGGAGAGCTGCACCAGACTCCAGTCTGATTTGGCATGGTTTCTACGGTTGGGTGCCCTTCCTAATTCCAATCACTCTGAGAGTATAATCGGTGCAGTTACTTGCCACCATCATGGGTGCCAGTTGCGTGACACCAGTATCTACCATGACTATGATTTCACTTGGCTTCAAGGGTCTTCTTCTCAAGCATGGTATAATGCCAAAGGTCTTGGTCATTTGTTATTGCCTCTTTGAGGCCTAATGCATGAAAGATGCTTTTTATATGCCACTGGCATCAGCCACCTTGCCTCCATGAGGCCCAATGCATTAAAGGTGTTTTTCACATGCCAGTTACGTGACACCAGTATTGGTCATGACTTGATGGGTCTTCTCAAGCATGGCATATTGCTAAAGGTCTCAGTCACTAGTCATTGTTTCAGTGAGGTCCTAATTTCATGATAGGAAAAGGTGACCAGAAACTAAACCATAAACACTAAAATTTAAGACTAAGATATGAGATTGTGGTTTTAAAGTGCATGTTATTGAACATATGAAAGAGAGTTTAGTGTAGTGGAAAAATCAGCAAGGAAATGGTAGAAACAAGAAAAATCACCCAAGAAAATGTCAAAACAAAATCTGTTAAACTGTCTCCCCATATGAAAAATCGGATAAAGATTTATATATCTGGCTATGTGAATGGACTTGTTACTTGCATTGCTGTTAAAACAAAAGCCAATAGATTGCTTACAGCTGTCCATGGAAACCCAAAACATATAACATTACTCAAAAGTTCCACATTTCCTTTGGATGATGAATGTGGTTCATGAACAAGGAACAGGTTAGCATTACAGTAGTGAACTGGTAGCAATGATTAAACCATGAAACCACCACCATCACCATCATCATTGTTCTGTAGCTCATATTTTTTTTTATGTTCACAGGGGTTGGGCAGAATTTGTTGAGGCAGATTTTCTACAACCAGAAATCCTTCCTGGCACCAACCCTCACCTGTTTTCAAGTAAGGTAATATTTCCCCTGGAAATGAAGGACACTGCATCTTAATGGTGATGCTCATTTACAACTATCAAGCAATATCACAGCAAGGAGACAGTAACATACACACACACACACAAGAATTTGGTCAGCCCAGGTCTATAGTAGAAGACACCTGCCCAAGGTGCCACACAGTGGGACTGAACATGCCTGGAACTACTTGGCTGGGAAGCAAACATTTTACCACACAGCCATGCCTGTGCCATGTGGATGTTATAAATACATTTTAAATAAAGTTCATTAAAAGCAATTCATTAATGTTTAGTTCATCCTAACATAGTCTTGTAAATTTAATCAAAGGGGTGAAGCAGAAACATTCTATAATGAAAATTGTCTATATTTTTGTAGTCTCTCTGCACCTAGTACACTCTGTAAAGCGGTTAGTGTTAGGAGGATCATCCAGTAGAAGAAACCATGCCAGAGCAGACACTGGAACACAACGAAGTCCTCAGGCCTGTCAGACTGTCTGTCTAACCTATCCCAACCCAGAAAAGGGATGTTGGAAGATGATGATGACTGAAAATTGATGGCAGTAATTCCAGTTTTGCCAGAAAAGTTTCAAAAAGTCTTTTTTAATCAGTGGATTTCAAATTAGTGGTGTGCATTATCTGACTTGCTAGAAATAGTAATCAAATCACTTTCCCCTTACACTTTAAAATTGGGGGAAAAAAAAAAAAAGACAGTGAAAATAATTTCATATTTACTGTGTATATGTTTGTTTGTTTTTAAATCCATTTTCATTTGCTTTTTTTCAAACAAGGGATTTCCTAAGAAATCCTTTGTTTGAAAAAAAGGAAAAATATCCTTTGAAATCATGGAGTATAAACTACATTGTTTGAAAGGCATATAGCAAGCAGATGATTTGTTGATAGAAGTGATGACAACATTACAGCTCATTGATCACAATATCTACTAAATAATTTTCGTCATATGGAAGATGGGAAGGTGTCATCTCAAGATCTGATTGCTATTCTGGAACAGGCAGAGTTATTTTTTTGTTTCTTTAATGGCTTAAATCAGAGCTCTAAGACTGGTGATGACAAGTGCTTTAAGACAGGTGATGACAAGGAGAGAGCTTGGAAACCAGTTCTAATAACTGCAGCAAATGCCAGGTGTAGTGTTAAACCAGTCAGCAAATTAAGTTTACACTCATGTTGTATTTGTTCTTGTCTGCTAGATAGATTGAAACAAAGTTCAAGTGTGTTACTTGTACAAACATTGAACAAACAAACACAGGGAACTAAAAGCACCACTGAATTTAATATTAGCTAGTGAATTGACATTAACAACTTGATGAAGGTATATATATATGATTAAGAAGGTCAATTTAGAGCCATGTAGTTCCTGGAGTCAATCCCATTATGCAGGACTTTTGGCAAATGATACTCAGTGGGATCAGAGCCGCAGGATGACCTATTCTGTAGACAGACATCATATGTGTGTGTGTGTGTGTATTTGTTTGCTAACAAGTTAATGGAGGTATGGGAGGGTTATATGTAGTTAGGTGTATTTTAGTGGACAAAAACCTGAGAAGCTCATCATATATTTTTCTTTTTCTTTGTATGTTTTCTTTGTATACTCTTTTACTTGTTTCAGTCATTTCATTGTGGCCATGCTGGAGCACCGCCTTTAATCGAGCAACTCGATCCCGGGACTTATTCTTTTGTAAGCCCAGTACTTATTCTATCGGTCTCTTTTGCCAAACCACTAAGTAACGGGGACATAAACACACCAGCATCGGTTGTCAAGCAATGCTAGAGGGACAAACACAGACACACAAACACATACACGCATATATATATATATACATATATACGACGGGCTTCTTTCAGTTTCCGTCTACCAAATCCACTCACAAGGCTTTGGTCGGCCCGAGGCTATAGTAGAAGAAACTTGCCCAAGGTGCCACACAGTGGGACTGAACCCGGAACCATGTGGTTGGTAAACAAGCTACTTACCACACAGCCACTCAGTCTTGAAGAATTTTAGTTGAAGAAATTGATCCCAGTACTTACTTTTTGTTTTTTTTTGAAAACCTGTAACTTATTCTATGAGTCACTTTTGCTAAACCTCTAAGTTATGGTGATGCAAACACACCAACACTGATTGGGGACAAACACAGACACAAATGCACATACACTCATTGCACAAATATATACAATCATCTTCTTTTAGTTTCTGTCTACCAAATCCGCTCACAAGGTTTTAAGTTGGCCCTTAGCTATAGTAGAAGACACTTGTCCAAAGCATCACACAGAACCATGTGGTTGAGAAGCAAACTTCTTGCTACACAGCCACACTTGTGCCTTCATGTACATATATGTATATTCAAAATGTGACCGCGTGTGTACCGTTGGCGATTTTTTTCCCTCTGTCTTCCCTTCTCTGGATCTTTCCTTCTATGTTTCCGACAAAGAGCTCCGCTCGAAACATTAAACCCTCCTTCTTTCCTGAGCGTCCAATAATACTATATTTGTTCCACGTCCTCACGTTGTTGTGTTTTTTTGTGCTTTCATGTTTGGATTAACTATGTATATTCATCTGTTTTTCAATGCTTATAAAGGATGAATAAAAACTTACTGGAGATAAGCCAGATGCTCTTCTGTGCCAACCTTTATCTGTTTCATTTCACTATTTCTTTCAGGCAATAGTTACAAGCATACCTGAGGGATATCAACTTTCATGTACACAAACGCATGGCAAGCTTCCATCATCCAAATTTACTCACAAAGTATTTGTTGGCTTGGGGTTATAGTAGAAGACACTTACCTAAGGTGTCAAGCAATGAGACAAATTTTATAAATAGTGACAAAGTTGTGTTGGAGGCTTATTCATACTGTTTGAAAAAGCAGTCCAGCAAAAACTTTGTAGTCACTGTTAATAAAAATTATTAAGTATATCAGTTTCAATGTTTGCATTGAGTCCTTTATTAAGTTAATGTTCAGTGCTTTTTATGCATATAAAGACATTAATTTTTAACTGTGTGTACACTGGTAAAAAATATATCTGTTGGCAACAAACTAATGACAAATTTGTGTTTCAACAAAAATAAAAATTTGTGATATTTAATCCAGAGTTGCACAGACAATTGTTTATAACTCAGAACCAGTTATTGGCTCACTGGAAATATGACACCATTGGAAACCAATAAAAACTATTGTTCACAAAATATCTGATACAAAATATAAATAAATAACAGATATAACAGAGCTGACATGGTGTTAACGAATGTTCAAATTCTCAGCAGTATGTGTGAATACTCTATTTAAATGCTTTAATCTACCTACATGGATTCTAGGAACAGGTAGTTAGATAGCAAAGGAAAGACAGTGTGTGTACAAAAGCAAAGAGAAGATTTATGGACATATTCTACCCATCTTTACTATTGTTGATCAATGTAAAATAGGCTTTGCTGGCCTGTGCCATATCAGGTGTTATATTTTGGAGACATTTAAGGTGGAGAGATAGCAGATTCATTAGTACATCAAACAAAAGGCTTAGTGGCATTTCTTCAATCTCTTTGCATTCTGAGTTCAAATTCTGTTGAAGTCAACTTTGCTTTTCATCGTTTTGGGCTCAATAAAATTAAGTACAAGTCAAGCAATGGGGTTGATGTAATCGATTGCCCCTTTCCTCAAAACAGCTGACCTTCTGCCAAAATTAGAAGGAATATTTCGGAGACATCTGTATCTTGATAGAAAACGAAGACCACTCAGAAGCATTCATACTACTTAATATGAAATTGAAGACGTGGCAAAACTAATGGCAGGAGATAAATTCTTGGCATGGTGAAAAGCATCCCGATTAAAGCCACTTGAGGATGATGATGATGATGATGGTGACTGTTGCTTTAGATAGACACAGTATCAAAGGCATGATTGATTTTTTTTTTCTTTTTGGTTGATTCATGCCAACAAAGTGGAGTTACGAACTAATCAATAAATGTTCTTCAGGCCTACAATATACTTAGATTTACATTTTCCCGATTTTACCTGTTTCAGTCTTTGGATGGAAGCCATGTTATGGCACTAATTTCAACAATATCAATTGAGGATACCAATGGAAGTATTTAACTCTGATACTTCTGATACTTATTTTATCAATGACTACTTATCATGATGCTAAGTTACTTTTTGATAGAGAGATACAATAGGACACACAAAAGTACATATGCACATACACTAACACAAATGCTGTGTGTGTGTGTGTGTGTGTGTGTATGTGTGTGTAGTCCAAATTCACAGAAAACAAAAGACAAAGATAAGTGTAGAAACAACAAGCAGGTGTATTAGTTTAACGCTAGGGAAAAATGGAAAAGTCTTTAACATTTTGAGCTTATGCTCTTTGACAGAAAGGTTTAAGAAAAAAAAATGGAGAGAGAATGAAAAAAAACAACTGAGAAAAAATGTGGGGAGTTCATACATATATATATATATATATATATATACCTATATATCAATACATATATATACATATACGTACATATATGCACTTCATTGTTTATAATCTGTACCTGTTTTTTGGTTATGAAATAAGCTAGACAGAATGTATTTTTGAATTATGTGTCTTTACTTTATATACATACAGGTGTTCAAAACTTTCTTTCAACATTTCCCTTAACGTCTATGTTCCATGTTGGCATGGGTTGGAGAGTTATTAATGTAGGAAGTTGGTATCTCAGCTACTAGTAGCTGAGACCTATGTAATCTAGACCGGTTTTAAATTTCATTATTTCTTTAACCTGGGCAACGCTGTGTATTTCTGCTAGTGTTATTCTAAAAACAAACAATTGCATTATCAAAATCTCAGAGCAACAAAATAATGCATTTCTAATTCAAATCAATGTCAAGAAACAAGTATTAGATTTGATAGTGAAATCTGAATGCTAGAGGGTTAAACACCACAGAAATGAGGATAAGCTTTGGCTAAAGCCTCAAGACAGACATAAACAAACCTATGCAGAAGACATCTTCATTATCATTATTTAACTATTTAGCATTTAAACCGGCTATATCTGGCCATAATATTCTACTTGTTTTATGTTCAAACTGGCCAGATCTGGCCTCTCTCACCAACCCTACAATATCATTCACTATCAGTTAACTGATCAAAATCTCAAAGCTACAAGATAATGCAGGATAAGTTCAAAACAATGTGAATAAATAAGCATTACTTTTGACGGCGAAGGCACATGGCTCAATGGTCAGAGCATCAGGCTCGCAATTATGAGGTAGTGAGTTTGATTCTTGGACTGAGCTGTGTGTTGTGTTCTTGAGCAAGACACTTTATTTTACGTTGCTCCAGTTCACTCATCTGTAGAAATGTGTTGCAACATCAATGGTGCTAAGCTGTATTGACATTTGCCTTTCCCTTGGATAACATTTTTGACATGGAAAAGGGAGGCTTCCACTGCTGGTCTTCCACAAACAACCTTGTCCACATTTGTGCCTCAGGGGCCTACTTTCCAGGCGTAATCTCATGGCCATTTATGACCAAAGGCAGTCATTACCTTTTACATTATTTTTAATAGAACAATGTGAATGCTAAAGGATTAATATCCACATTTCCATGTTTGCATGGGTCAGGAAGAATTTGTTCCCCTTAGAGGCAGATTTTTTATAGCCAGATGCCCTTCCTGTCATTAACCCTCACCTGCTTCCAAAGCTATACAAGTTTTCCACAGATGACCTTGCTTATATGATGTTGAGTCTTATTTACAACCATCCCATGATATCCAGACATGGGTACACACATATACAAACACAATACATTTTTATGTTTTATGTTTATGTTTTCCAGTTTCAGCTCTTAAGCTGTGGCCATGCTGGGGCACCGCCATTTGGTGTTGCTACATGATTTTACCTCATGAATGCTTTTTAGCAACTGCCATTTGGTGCATGAGAGAGTTTGATGCAGCTGCCCTCATCTGCACCTCCTGCCGTGAAGTTGGTTCATCCTGGACACCTGACAGGAAGAGATCCAGTCCTACATATATATTTCTTTACTACCCACAAGGAGCTAAACATAGAGGGGACAAACAAGGACAGACAAAGGGATTAAGTCGATTACATCGACCCCAGTGCGTAACCGGTACTTAATTTATCGACCCCGAAAGGATGAAAGGCAAAGTCAACCTCGGCGGAATTTGAACTCAGAATGTAACGGCAGACGAAATACGGCTACGCATTTCGCCTGGCATGCTAACATTTCTGCCAGCTCGATAGATAGACAACAGGCTTCTATTAGACTCCATCTACTAAATTCACTCACAAGGCTTTGGTTGGCCTACAGCATAAATGAGGGGGTGCTGAAAAGTTCCTGGCTTTGAGTTAAAGAAAATATACGAGGATCAGTTAATTATGATTTTATTCACACACTTATTGCAGTGGCCCTCCAGTTTTTCTAAGCCCTGTAAAAGAACTCGAAAGGTTGGGCCCACATTCAGGCCTTTCGCGATACCCTTAAAGCCAGGAACTTTCCAGCACCCCCTCGTAATAGAAGTCAAGGTTCTATGCAGTGAGACTGACCCCAAGACCACATAGTTGGAAAACAAGCTTCTCAACCACACATGTACCTATAAGACATCCAAGAAACATTTTCTCTATGACTGATTTCTAACATAGGAACAAAAAACACTTTTGAGAGAGTGCATAGTCAGTGTATAGTTGACAAGTATTTATTTGATTGAAACAGGATGGATGAAAACTACACTCAATATTAGCAGAATTTCAATTCAGAATCAAAGAAAATTGTTTACAAAACTGATTGGACACTGTATCATATGTCCTAAAATAGGACGTAATATTAAAATAGCTATATATGTCATAGCTGTTATTGTGTGCTACTGGAAAAAATGGAAATGAATGAATGACCAGATTCAACCAAAGATCTTTGATATATATATATATATATATATATATATTATATATAGATATATATATATATATTATATATATGATCATAAAATCTAAAATTTCACCTTAAAAGGTATTTTCCATAAGGCTGACCACTGATAAGATTTTAATAAAAATTTATCTGTATATTAGAATTGTGTGTGTGTAATACATGTTATAATATATATATATA
>NC_042999.1:36544311-36559899 GCF_006345805.1 Octopus sinensis | reverse complement strand
TCTTTTTTTCTTTTTTGCTTGTCCTGTTCCTTGGTTTGTGTCTATGTTTTTCGTCTCTCTATGTGTTCGACGTCTTTTGGTGTCCTGTACACATTATGCGTGTATATGTACATGTAGAGGTAGGTACGTACATATATGTTTATATATATGCATATGTTCTATTTTATTAACATATATGTATATATATATATGTATATATATATATATATATATATATTATATATATAATATAATTAGGGCTTAGTAAAAATAATTACTTTGCCACATACTGAACTTAGTAGAAATTAATTAATTTTACCCTCAATTGTTGATATATATATATATATATATATATATATGTATATTATATATATATTATATATATATATATATATATATATATATATAATATTTATATGTATATATATATATTATATATATATATATGTATATGTATATATATATATATTCTATAATAATATATATATGTATATGTATATATATATATATATATATATAGATATATATTAAGTGTAGGCATGGTTGTGGTAAGAGGATTGATGTCTAACCACATGGTTTCAGGTTCAGTCACCCTGCATGGCACCTTAGTTAAGTGTCTTCTACTATAACCTCAGGCTGAGCAAAGTATTGTGAGTGGATTTGGTAGAGAGAAACTGAAAGAAGACCAATCATGCATTCTTTTACTGGTTTCAGCCAAATGCTGGGGCCATATGTATATGTTGTGTGTGTGCACGCGTGCATGTGTGTGTTACTTTCTCCCTGCTTTGATTTTGCACAATAGTTGTAAATAAGTGCCACTACCAAGCCAATGGTGTCCTATGTTTCCATTCTTTGATGAAAGATTATCTAGCCATGGAGAAATAGTTACTTACTTAGGCTTGGCAACAGGAAGGGAATCCAGCTGTAGAAATTCTGCTTCAACAAATCATATTTGACCCATGCAAGCATGGAAATGCAGACATTGAAACAATGATGATGATAATGAGATATATATATATATGTGCATGTGTGTAGTAACAATAGTAGTTTACTGCTTTTGTCTGAACAAGGAAACCTTGACAATAGTATTGTTGTTTTGTTAACAGCTGCTCAAGATTTGTTAGAAACCTATACTTAAGTGAATGATATTTTTGCTTACGTCCAACTTTGTGTATGTATGAATATATTTATGCAGGTACAAAAGTGTACATGCAAGTGTATAAAACATGCATATATGTACATCTAATATGTATTTATGCACCCTTTTGTGTGTGTGTGTGCGTGTGTGTGTGTGTGTGTGTGTATGTATGTGTGTATATATATATGCACACACACAAACACGCATAGCTGACAGACACACATGAACACCAACTATATATATATATATATATAATATATATAATATATATATATATATATACATACACACACAATGTTATAAAACAATATGGTTAAACACATTTTTATGTGTGTAAAACTCAAAATTGCTTCATAAGAACTTACAAGAGTCTAGCCAAGACATATCAATATATATATATATATATATATATATATATATATTATTATAGGGAAAGTTTATGAAAAGAACAAAAGACTAAGACAGGGGTGTACAAAACAAACAGATGTATATATATGTGTGAATATCTATACACACAAATACAAAATTTGGTATTGGTATCTTTGTTGTTTTAATGCTTATTTTCTCCATGTTGCTATGGGTTACAAGTGCAAGCTACAACAGTGTATATATAGTGTAGAAATAATACATATATATATAGTGTAGAAAGAGTATAAACATTCAGACACACATATATGTATGTATGTAATCATAGCTATACATCTCTATACATGTAATGAACCAACCAGGTCAGACAAGATCACAAAACAGGTATAGTAAGTATAGGTGCATGAAAGAACATAATGGTATACAGGTATAGGTGCATGAAAGAATATAATGTTGAAGCAAACCTTTATGTAACATCACCAACAGTGATTTATCACATCAGTACAATACCAGGTATTTATAGAGCAAAGGTAAACTAAATTCAATAGGTCTTAATAGAATGACTGCTATTTTTACTTATTGAACCTAGTCTAAAGGTATGGAAAGCTATTTCCAATTCAGAATAAGGAGAGATGGAATTAATGGTGTGACTGACTGTGTAAGAAAGCAGCTTGCTTCCCAACCATGTGGTCTCAGGTTCAATCCCACTGTGCAATACATTGGGCATATGTCTTCTGCTTATAGCCCCAAGCTGATCAAAGACTTGTGAATGGATTTGGTAGATGGAACTGAAAGAAATTCATCATGTATGCCTGTGTGTATATATATATATATATATCATCATCATCGTTTAGCGTTCGCTTTCCATGCTAGCATGGGTTGGACGGTTCAACTAGGGTCTAGGAAGCCAGCAGGCTGCACCAGTCCCAGTCTGATCTGGCAATGTTTCTACGGCTGGATGCCCTTCCTAACGCCAACCACTCCATGAGTGTAGTGGGTGCTTTTTACGTGCCACCGGCACAGGGGCCAGGCGAGGCTGGCAACGGCCACGAACGGATGGTGCTTTTTACATGCCACCGGCACATATATATATACACACACACACACCACATACATACTTTTTTATTTAAGCTGCAAAAACATCACAAAAAAAAAACAAAAAAACTATTACTCAGAGTTTCATGTTCATCAGACGGTTGTGATCAAGACTGGAATAAAAATATTCCAGTCTTAATTACAACTGTCCAAAGAACAGGAATGCGAAACTCTGAGTAAGTTTTTTTTTAATGATATTTTTGCAGCTTGAATAAAAAGAAAACCATATTACTCTACATTTGGTATTTGAGTACTATTCTTTCTGCCTTGTTTTGCATTTATGTGCTTACTCATATTTATATATGTTTTTTAGCAAGTCATGACTAGTCATAGAGTGACTGGGCATAAATTTTGACTTCTTATAACAAATATTACTGCTCTAATGTTTTACAGTGTGTTTCATTAGGATATATAAGCTACTGATGATATATATATATATATATATGTGTGTGTGTGTGTGTGTGTGTGTGTATATATGTATGTAGGTATATATGTATGTGTGTGTATATATATATATATGTATGTAGGTAGGTATATATGTGTGTATGTGTATGAATATATATATATATATATATATGGGTACAGGATGTCACCAACGAAATGGAAATATGGAATCAAATGAGTTTAATAAGCAACCGCGGGGACAGATGGAAAACAGGACAAGTAACACAAAGAACAACCCTTCATCAGTTGTCGGCTGTCTATCTACTCCTCATTTAGAGCACTGTATGTATCTTCGAAGACAGTTGCTCCAATAAGTACCAAAATGAAATTTTGGATTTATGGAGGGTCAAAGTTAAGAACAAAAACAGTGTGTGTGTGTATATATATATATATTTATGGGTATGGATCTTTGTGTCTGTTTGTCCCCAATCATCACTTGACAACCAGTGTTGGGTTGTTTACATCCCAGTAACTTAGCAGTTCACCAAAAGGGACCAATAGACAAAGGCTTGAAAAATAAGTACTGGGGTGGATTTGTCTGACTGAACCCTTCAAGGTGGCACCCTAGCATGGCTGCAGTCCCATGACAAGTAAAAGATTAAAGAAACTATCTCAGCCACACTATAGTTGTTATAATTGCTTCTGATATAGGTATGAAACCTGAAATATGAAGGAGAGGTTACCTCCGCAGGATTTGAACTCTGAATGCAAAGAGCTGGAACAAATACCACAATGCATCAAATCCAAAGCTCTAGCAAATAGAAGGAATTATTACTAATAGTAATAATTCCTTCTATTATTAGCACAAGGCCTTAATGTAATAATAATCCTTTCCACTACAGGCACAAAGCCTGAAATTTGGGAGAGCGGGGTAGTCAATTACGCTGACCTCAGTACTCAGCCGGTATTTACTTTATTGATCCTGAAAGGATGAAAGCAAAGTCGACCTTGGCAGAATTTGAACTCAGAATGTAAGGAAGGATGAAATGCTACTAAGCATTTTGCATGGCATGCTAACGATTCTGCCAGCTCACCACTTTAATAATAATAATAATAATAAATATAATAATGATTCCTGATTTAGGCACAAAGCCAGCACTTTGGAGGTGAGGGGGTTAGTTGACATCATTAGCCCTAGTATTTATTTTATCAACAACGAAAGGACTAAATGCAAAGATGGCCTCAGTGAGATTGCAACCCAGAATAAACAAAGCCGGAATGAATACCACAAGGTATTTTATCCAACATTTTAATGACTTTTGCCACCCCAACACTTTTATACATAGCAGAGAAACTGCCTGTGGATTCTGAAGGCAAAATTTACAGGAATTTTAATGTTTCATTATGACATGACAGGAAACCATGGAGTCTGACTTATCATAGCAGTTTCATGTAGATCAGATTCTGTTGACCTAGAGGAGCTCCCAGGGGCAACCTATCTTGAATTCCTCTGTTATTGCCTGAAGGACTATGATGAATAAGAGGGGGCTGAGGGCTGATCCTTGGTGGACCCCTACTTCTACTCGGGATTCTTCACTATACTCATTTCCAATCCTAACCCTACTAACAACATCTCTATATAGGGCCTGTACAGCCCTTATTAACCATTCGTCAATCCCCAGTTTCCACATCACCCACCAGATAAAGGATTAGAGGACCCTGTCAAAGGCTTTCTCCAAGTCCACAAAAGCCAAATATAGGGGTTTATCTCTGACTAGGTATTTCTCCTGCAGTTGCCGTACCAGGAATATGGCATCAGTGGTGCTTCTACCTGGCACAAAACTGAACTGCATCTCATCTCAGCAGACTCTCTCGCTAATTAGTTGGGCTATGACCCTCTCTGTGACCTTCATCACCTGATCCAGCAGTTTGATATCCCTGTAGTTATTTCTATCTAAAGCATCACCTTTACCTTTGTAGCAGCTGACTATGGTGCTGCTATGCCAGTCTTAGTGTTCAACTGGTACTTAATTTATTGTCCCAGAAAGGATGAAAGGCAAAGTTGATTTTGGCAGCATTTGAACTCAGAATGTAAAGAGTCAGAAGAAATGCTGCCGAGCATGTTGTTCGGTGCAGTAATAATTCTACTGGCTTGTTCCTCTTTACAGCTCTAATAATAATTTCTTATTTAAGCACAAGAAGTACAAGGCTCATAATTCTGCAGAGTAGGGGTTAGTCTGTTAAATCAACCATGCTATTTGACTAGTACTTCATTTTATTTACCCTTGAAGGATGAGAAGCAGCTATGGCTGGAAATTTTATTGAAGAGAGAAACTCTTAGAATACTGCACCATTCTAGTGGAACATGTTCTAAGAGTCTGAATAATCTGAAAATAATTATTACCACAAAGCACTATATTTTCGGAGTACTTATTGATCATGAAAGGATAAGCAAAGAAATGCATTCTAGCTGGATCTAAAATTTAAAAACATGCACATTGGAATTAATACTGTGAACAGCAGAACTTAGCAGTTGAGCAAATAAACAACCTATGTTAAACTATGTTTAGTCATACTGTATAGTAATTTTGGGCAAATACCAAAATTGGGTAAAGAAATGTGTTAGCAAGTGAATTCTGTAGTTTGAAGTATAATTGCATTTATCAATATATTTGGCAATGTTGTATTATATATAACATTAACACACACACATATATATATATATGCGATTTGTTCATTAGATTTTATGTTAGGTATCATCCATAGGTTTCCACCACAACCACGCTTACCAACAATGCCACCACTGACATCACAGTTTTCAGCTGAAAATCTGCTTGTGCATAATTTCCATATGGAATCAATATATTGGTTTATTATTATTTATTTATTATTTTCAATGGTGAAAGGTTATTCTTCTTGGCTGCAATGAAACTAAGGATATATGCAATTTTGCTCAAAAGTGGCGGTTTGATTACCATAAATATTCCTTTACCAAATTTGAATTTTAATGCCAAATTTCCTTTCTAAGTTAAGGCTATCTATATTTTAATAATAATCATCCTCATCTGAAGTCCATTTTTCCATGCTTGCATGAGTCAAGTGGAATTAGCTCTGACAGATTTTCTATGGCTGAATGTCCTTCCTGTCATCAATCATCAACTGATTCCAAACAAAGTAATACCCCTATGGTTTTTCACGAAAGACTGGAAATGAAAAATACTGCTTGTATGAGAGGATGGTGATCATGTACAATCATCACACAGTGTCAAGACAAGGATACACACACACACACGCACATTTTCTCTCTCTCCCTCAATCCATTTTTTCTTCTCACCCCTTTCTGTAGTAGAGTGTAGGCTCAAAACACCAAAGACTTATCCATTTTTCCTGAGCATCAAACTAATATACCTGCTTGTTGTTCCCTCACTTCTCTCTGTCTTTTGTTTTCTGTACATATGAACCACATGTGCGTGCATGCGTGTGTGTGTGACAGGCTATGTTCAGTTTTTGTCTACCAAAGCCACTCACAAGGCTTTGGTTGGCCAGGGGCTATAGTAGAAAATACTTGCCCAAGGTGCTGTGTAGTGGGACCAAACCCAAGACCATATGGTTGGGAAGCAAGCTTCTTAATAGTGTCTGTGATAGTTGTACATAGGTGGGAATTGATAATCATCCATCAAAATACTAATGTTTGTCATTATCTTAACCCCATCTGTAAATCAGTGGTAATGAGTTGATTATGAAAACTACAAGTCTACTTACTGAGTTACCAACTCAGAACAGAATTTAATTTTTAACTAAACTACAGCATAGAAAAAGCCTCCTCAACTAAGTGGGGATAGTATGTAAGAGAGAGAGGTGGTTTTATGCTTGGTGTTGAGAGGCTAAAGTAAGATAGAGGGACAAGCACAGGTATCTTGCTATAGAGGAGATACATGGCTACCCTGCATTATATAAGGGTGGGTAGGAGTAGCTGGAAAGAAGATAAAGATCATGGTGGTGAGTTGCCAGAGCGAACTCTTAAGGTACAAGAAGGTGCGCATTAGAGAGGATACAAACAGTGGGTTACTAGGGGTGGGACCAAAGGTTAACAGTTTCAAGGTCAGTGGTATGTAGAATCAATACTCTATAGAAAGATTGAATTCTTGGTTCCTCCAGACTTACATAGCAGAGAAACTGCCTGCGGATTCTGAAGGCAAAATTTACAGGAATTTTAATGTTACATTATGACATGACAGGAAACCATGGAATCTGACTTATCATCGCAGTTTAATGTAGATCAGATTCTGTTAACCGATCATCATCATCATCATCATCATTGTTTAACGTCCGTTTTCCGCGCTAGCATGGGTTGGACGGTTCGACCGGGGTCTGGGAAGCCAGGGGCTGCACCAGGCTCCAGTCTGATCTGGCAGAGTTTCTACAGCTGGATGCCCTTCCTAACGCCAACCACTTGAAAATGTAGATCAAATTCTGTTGATCTTTCATAAGCCCTACCTAAAGACATTCGACTCCAAGAGTCTGGAAAAAGTCACTATCAAGACCGCTAGCAAGAAGACTTGTTTTACAATGAAGACAGCTGTCACTAGTGATGGAAGTAAACGGCTGGCATACATTATTTTTGAGTGGAAGATATTGTACAAAGTGACAGTTCTGAAAGGAGAATAGCAGTTTATGTCCAAAAGAAAAAGCAGCATCAAGCCACCTCTGCTCCTGAGTAAAAACTGCTGTCTTGTATTATTATGTTTACAATTACTTCTAATCTTGAAAACAAAAAAAAAGAAAACTTTCATTCAATTAATTGTTTAATCATTACAGTTACTCTTTACTCTTTTACTTGTTTCAGTCTTTTGACTGCGGCCATGCTGGAGCACCGCCTTTAGTCGAGCAAATCGACCCCGGGACTTATTCTTTGTAAGCCTAGTACTTATTCTATCGGTCTCTTTTACCGAACCGCTAAGTGACAAGGACGTAAACACACCAGCATCGGTTGTCAAGCAATGCTAGGGGGACAAACACACACACACACATATATATATATACATATATACGACAGGCTTCTTTCAGTTTCCATCTACCAAATCCACTCACAAGGCATTGGTCAGCCCGGGGCTATAGCAGAAGACACTTGCCCAAGGTGCCACGCAGTGGGACTGAACCCGAAACCATGTGGTTGGTTAGCAAGCTACTTACCACACAGCCACTCCTGCGCCTTATGTATTGCCCAATATCTTTAGTCACAATTCTATTTAATAATCCTTTCTGTTGGAGATACAAGGCTTGAAATTTTAGGGGAGTGGGCTAGAGATGATCCCAGTACTTGTCATTTCACTGACCCCAAAAAAATGAAAGGTCAAGTTGACCTTGGTAGAATTTGAACTCAAAACGTAAAGACAGAAAACCAATCTGAGTGTATAATTTTTTTGTAATTTTGATCATGCAGGTTTCATTGGGTCTATGCATAGGTATATCTAAGTGGGTGTATTTGTATGCAACTGCATTATCTGCTTTAGTACCTGCAGGTGACCAGTTGCTGATGCATTTGCATTTGTAAGTATAGGGGTATGTATATTTACATGTGTATGAATATTTGTGACTGTGTATGTGTTTATATATATATATATATATATATATATATATATATATACATACACATAAAGACATATACATATGAATGTATGCATGTGTGCACATTGTATGTGCATGCATACACAGACACGCACATATATGCATAAGGAACAAACTGTATCTTCTGTTTATCATACTTTTACCTATATACATAACACACACACACATTTTATGCACATATCAGATCAGAAATACTGTCATAAATTTAAACATCAGAAAGCCTTAGCTGTAAAAATGAATGAATGAATGAACCATACAAAAATGTAAGCATAATCCTTCTATTCTTTTCGCACTTCACTAAGTCATCATTTTCCGACTCCTCTTCTCCTTTCTCTTATGGAGGCTCTATAGTCTTGCAAGTTACAAGGCAACCTCATTAGTGTTAATATCACAGGAAAAACTGCTCTCTACACATTGTAAAATTTGATGGCGAATCAAGCAGAGTCAATACAGGGTTGACAGGATTTGTTCATCTTTGCTGGGGGCAAGACAACATTCAAAGTGCTGGTGCCGCAATAAAATGCATTCAGTTCACTCTGTAAAGCAGGAAGGTTGTGGAGGAGGGAAATCCAGGAAGACACAGGATGAAGTATTGAAGGCCGATCACAAAACACTGAGCCTTATGAAGGAGATGACAAAGACTGAGATATGTGGTGCATTGCTGTACTGAAGAAGACCTGCCCACCATAACAGAATTGAGACCCTAAAACTAAGGTGCCACATAAAAAGCACTGGGGTAAGTGCTGATGTAGTGTTAAAAGCACTGGTGCTGGTGTCATGATAAAAGTACCCAGTACACTCTATGAAGTGGTTGGCATTAGGAAGAGAATCCAGTTATAGAAACTATATCAAAACAGACTATGGAACCTGGTGTGACATCTGGCCTTGCCAGTTCCTGTCAAGTCACCCAGCTCATGCCAGCATGGAAAACAGACGTTAAATGTTGATGATGATGATGATGATTCAACCATGAAAATGATGCCAAAACTGAGATACTGGAATATGATGTGGCCCTTGTTGGATCTTATCAAACCATCCAACCCATGCCAAAATGATAATGATACATGCACAAAAACACTCAAAATACAAATATAATAAAAACTAGATTAAGGACCCTCAACCACCAGGTACCAGGCCACACAGAAAGAATAAATTTTTAAACTTTATTTTTACATTCTTGACTGTCACAGTCTTCAGGATGTTTTTGCATTATAATATATATTATATATGTAATAATTATATATCATGTACTTTGTGTTTAGTTATGCATACAATCTCTTGGTCAGAGGAAAAACTTGTCTTGCATGAAACTGGTCTGTGGAGCAAAAAAGATTGAGGAATACTACTCTAGATCAATGTTTCTCATAATGCAGAGTGATGGAAGGAGCTGTAAGTATTGAAATTGGGGTGAGCTCTAACAAATCTACATCTTTAATAAAATTCAGCTAGAAGGTCCTTGTATTACAAGCTACTTGGTGACCCTACTGGTCCCACATAAAAGGCACCTGTGCTGGTGCCACATTAAGAGCACCTGTGTTGGTGCCACATTAAGAGCCACTGTCCTGGTGCTATGTTAAAAGCACCTGTGCTGGCACCACATAAAAAGAACCTGTACTGGTGCTGTGTTAAAAACACATGGCTGGTGCTATGTGAAAAGCAACTGTATTGGTACCATGTGAAAAGCACCCAGTACACTCTGTAGAGTGGTTGCCATTAGGAAGGGCATCCAACTGTAGAAATCATGCCAAAACAGACAAATGGAGCCTGGTGTAGCTCACCAGCTTGCCAGCTTATGTCAAACCATCCAACCCATGCCAGCATGGAAAATGGATATTAAAAGATGATGAAGATGATGGTTTCCAACTTTTGAAACTTCTCCAACATCATAATGAAGAAAGAAGAATTATATGGATACAAAATATCATGTCTTCTCAATAAAGACATAGGTGCCAAAGAATTTTACTGATATTTGTCAGTTTGAGAGCTGCTGCTTTAGGCGGAAACATTGAAGTATTAAACATTTAAGGAATGTCGGTGATAGAGCCATTACATGGTTACTTGCCTTGCTAGAAATAGCAACCAAACCTGCATCAAATCATACCACTAAAGTCTGCTTTGAGCCAACAGGCTCATAAAGCCAAAGCTTATCTGGATTTTCAACTTTGCCATTTATCTGTTTGGTGTTGATAAAATAAAGCACCAGTTAATGGAGTTAATGGTATCAACTAACTCTCTCTTTCGAAAATAGCTGGCCTAGTGACTGAAACCATTATTATTATTATTATTATTAACAAGGCAGTAAGCTAGCAGAATCATTAATACACTAGGCAAAATGCTTAGTAGCATTTTGTCCATCTTTAGGTTCTGAGTTTGAATTCCACTGAGTTCAGCTTTACCTTTCTTCCTTTGGGGGTCAATGTAATTGACTTACCCCTCCCCCAAAATTGCTGACTGTGTGCTAAAATTTGAAACCATTATTATTATTATTAGTGAGTTCAAATTCCGCTGTGGCCGACTTTGCCTCCCATCCTTTTGGAGTCAATAAAATAAGTACAAGTCAAGCACTGGGGTCAATGTAATCCACTAGACCCCCTTGCTTGAAATTTCAGGCCTTGTACCTATAATAGAAAGGAGGAGGCGGAGGATTATTTGCAGTGAGTTGAGAGAATCATTAGTGCATTGGACAAAATACCCTGCAGTTATTTCTTTCAACTCTCATTTTGAATTCAATTCCCACTGTGGTCAATTTTGCCTTTCATCCTTCTGGGGTCAATAAATTAATGTACCAATTTGAGTACTGGAGTTGATAGTATTAACTAACACATCCCCTCAAAATTTCAGGCTTAGTGCCTACATCAGAAACTATCCTTATTTTAAGGTACAAGTTGGAAGAGATGCCTAAAGACCTGTTATAGTAAGACAAGACTTATGGTTGCTGTAGTTGGAAGCCACATAAAAATATGGGATTATCCTTGGGACTAAGACTTGGTCTGAATGCTTACAATAAAGTGTATTATAAAAGATACCCAAGGACAGGCATAACTATGTGGTTAAGAAGCTTGATTTCTAACCATATGGTTTCAGGTTCAGCCCCACTGCATGGGACCTCGGGCAAGTGTCTTCTATTATAGACCCAGGCCAACCAATAACTTTTGAGTGAATTTTGAAAACAGAAACTATGTAGAAGCTATCGCATATATGTATGTATATGTGTTTGTGTTTATCTATCTCCCTCTGCTTCACAACTGATGTTGGTTTGTTTATGTCCAAGTAAGGTAAAAGAGACTAGTAGAGTTAATACCAGACTTAAAAAAAAAACGAGCACCAGAATTGATTTGTTTGACTAAATCTTTCAAGACAGTGCCTCAGCATGCTACACTCCAGTGATTGAAACAGAAGATAAAAGGGTCAGTTGATGCTATTAAACCAAGAACTGATCTGAGGAGAAGGGACAAATGTCTATTAAGACAAATGTTCCTCAAACCACACCCTACTTCTGGCTATAATTTCTAACAGGTCTAACAATAGCATAAAATTTTCTTCATTGTTTTAGGTAGTAGTAGTAGCATATCTGAGGCTACATTACCTCTATTGACCAAAGTATCTTTCTCTTTTTTAAGATGGTAGGGCTCAATATTGGAAATATTTGGCTGTTATTTCTAGCATCTATGTAGAAGCTATCACACTGGCAAAAGTAGTAATAGTAGTAGTATCAGTATACATAGGACTACATTATTTAATGAGTCCTTCCTTTTCTTAAGACCAGAGGAAGATTTGGCTGCTATTTCTAGCATGTCGAACATAGAAGTTCCCATATTGGCTCAAAAACTAGTAAGGTTGATGGTTGTTCAGCTGAAATTTTTGTAGGTTGATGTCAGGAGGGAAAATACAGGGAGCAAGAGAGTATTGGAGTTCTAAAGAAGACAATTAGGCAAAATATTTAATACAAGTGTGTCGGAAGTCAGACTAGTTGGCAATATGAAAAACCTTGATTATTAACCAATTTTATTTAGTGTTATTACCAGTCAATGTACAAACAGACTTTCTTTTTATAAGTATATAGATGATGCTTGGAGGCTGTTAAACAGCTGCTGACACTCAACAAGGCTTAAGAGAGTACCACAACAGAGTACTGCTCCTGCAGCCAGGACAGTGCAGCTGCTACACACACAGACATCCTGGATTGCGGTCAAAGAAGGGTCCTTTGACTGATTGGCATTAAGACCCTTATAGACATTCCTCAGTCTCTGGTCCACAGGCATACTGTCTATTCTCTTTGTCTTTTCTAGCATTACTGTATTTCTTGACATACAAGTTTATGTAATAAATAGTGTAAATACTCAAACATCATCACTATCTTTTCAAATCATGCTGCATTTCACATGGAATTTTTGGTCTTCCAAAGTCATATTGGTGTATAAGATGTTTTAGCTGTAAATTTCAGTCTGAAAAATTCAACTTGTATGGCGGAAAAATTACATTACTATAATGGTCTCTATTCTTCAGAGCTGGTTGATTTTTTACCTTCTCCACTCAAGCAGTTCCAACCCATTCCTCATACTGTTGTTGCATCCAACCCAGCTCCATATAATACAGTCTCCACCCCCACTGACACTAACCCTATAAAATCTCTATATTCATGTCTTTCCAGCAGGTGTTGACCTACAACAATTTAAGTAGAAGATTAATGTCATCAAGCTAAAACAGTCTCAAAGGAGCCACAAAACTTATGGATACTGGCCTTTCTCCAGTCTGAGGAAAAAAGAAATATATTTATAAATAAAAACCTAACTCAGTAGGGATGAGACAATGAATGCTAGATGGATGGATCAGTTGGGCTATGATAAAGGAGAGATAGAGGAAGAAAACAGATGTCAGTGAATTAGTGGTTGTAATTTACTGGATAGTGAAGGTATATCAATTAACTAAATAGCTTAGAAAAAGTGTGTGTGCAAAATAATATACTTGTGAGCAAACGGCTACTTTATTCCAGATATGAGATCAGTACTCTCATATGGGATGCATTTGTAGAGCAATAAATAGTAACCTTTTAGTGACAAAGTAATTTTTGCCCCTAATGAGAGGGCCAAATCTTCAGAATGCAGTCTTTAATTCTTTAGCATTTAAACCGGCCATATCCGACAACCAACCAGATTTAGCCTCTTATACTACACTATCATGCTAAACTAAACATATACAATCATATCATAAAAACCTTGAAACTACAAGATAATACATGATTAATTCAAAGCAATGTTAATAAATAAACATTACATTTGACAGAGTAATATGAATACAAAAGGGTTAAAACCATGGTGGTGGTTTTTATATCACTCCAGGTCAGACCTGATTGAGCAGACCAATGATCAAAAGCATTCCAACTACCCAATACATTATCAAATATGTTCTTTGCTTTTTAAGATGGTAAAATGCGATGTGAGGGAGACTTAGTTACTATTTTTAAGAACTGTATAAATGCTAAGTTGTTGGTTTCCATTCCATTAGAGGCACCCAGAGTCCATCAGTCCCTTTAATTTTAAATAATCCTGCTAAGAGTCCCATCACCAGATGAATATTAACCTTCATTAAAAAGAGATTCCAAATTAACAAATTATACATATTTATATATCACATTTATTTCATATATAATTCATATAGATTTCGTATATACTTTATATATATTTCATGCTAAAATGAAATGCAATCAGTTACATAACCCACTTTAAAATCTTTAAGGAGATAACCTTTGGGTGCTCTTAGCAATGGTTAAAATGAATTGATAAGATCTATGATTGAATCTAAGTAGGAATTTTCTATCAAATAATAAAAAAATGACAAGTTTTTGTGATTACAATTTAGACCAATGGTTCTCAACAGGGGTCCACATGAGATTTTACTGTTATAAGTTGAAGACGGGAAAGATGGCTTCCCTTTGCAAATACTGATAGGGCACAGAAAGTGTGTCTGTAGCCAGCCGGAGGAGGTGTCCTCCTGGGGCTACAAACTACAGTAGCATCCACCCTTAGGGGTTAGCCATATTTAAATGGCAAATATACGTCTTATATTTCTACAATACACAAAATATTTTTTTTATACATTTCCTTGTAATATTCTATTATAAAAATATAATAGGATTTTCTTGAACACCAATTGGCTAGGAGGGTCCAATAGAATAGAATAGGAATCAAAGGGGTCCAGAGGCAAAAAATGATTGGGAACTACTACAAAGAACCACAAAGAACTAGTTCAAATAATGTTGATGATAATTGGGACATATAATAAACCATTAGTTAGATATTGTTGTATTACGTTATAAAACTTTTCTTTGTCAAACTGTTGTAATATTGGTGAATTATTTACCTCATACAAATAAATACACACAAACACACACCATCATCATCAGTGTAATGTCTACGTTTCCTTGCCTATAGGGATCAAATGGAATTTGAGATATTTTCTACAGCTGGATGCTCTTTTTGCTAGCCTTCAAATGTTTCCAAGCAAGATATTTCCCTATGTCCAGACATGCTTTCAAAGCAAACTGGAGATGAACACCACTGGTATGATGGAGTGAGACTTGTTTGCAACAACATATATGTATATGTGTGTATATATAGACATAGGTGCGGGAGTGGTTATAGGAGCAGGAGTGGCTGTGTGGTAAATAGCTTACTTACCAACCACATGGTTCCAGGTTCAGTCCCGCTGCATGGCACCTTGGGCAAGTTTCTTCTACTATAGTCTCGGGCCGACCAGAGCCTTGTGAGTACATTTGGTAGACAGAAACTGAAAGAAGCCCATCATATATATTGGAGCCTGGTGCTGCCTCCTGGCTTCCCAGACCCCAGTCGAGCCGTCCAACCATGCCAGCATGGAAAACGGACTTTAAACGATGATGATGATGATATACAGGTGAAGATAAACTTACTTGGGAATGGATGTGTCGCGTTCAATTAAATAAATAAATAATATAATATATTGTTATATTTCGGAATGGT
>NC_042999.1:36494311-36539311 GCF_006345805.1 Octopus sinensis | reverse complement strand
GTTGCTTAACCATTTTCTGACACCGTCTCTGATGAAGGGATATATAAAATATCCCGGAAACAGCTGTAAGACCTTCTATTTATAAATGTTCTAAGCCTTGGATTTTTATCTCATTCTGAAATTTTTTTAATATATATACACATTCTGATATATGACCTACGTTGAACTCCTTATTCGCATAATCACTGAACCTGGAGCTTAACTATAGTCTGTCCATAGCACTTACTCAGCATTACCTGACACCTTTGGGTTTTATTGACACCATTACCTCTCATAACCTCTATATCTATCTATCTATATATATATATTTCTGATGAAACTACAGTAGTTGAAAGTGTTAATATGAAGAAATAATGTGATATGTAAATAAATATATATTTTTACAACCATAGGCGCAGGAGTGGCTGTGTGGTAAGTAGCTTGCTAACCAACCACATGGTTCCGGGTTCAGTCCCACTGCGTGGCACCTTGGGCAAGTGTCTTCTGCTATAGCCCCGGGCCGACCAATGCCTTGTGAGTGGATTTGGGAGACGGAAACTGAAAGAAGCCTGTCGTATATATGTATATATATATATATATGTATGTGTGTGTGTTTGTGTATCTGTGTTTATCCCCCTAGCATTGCTTGACAACCATTGCTGGTGTGTTTACGTCCCCGTCACTTAGCGGTTCGGCAAAAGAGACCGATAGAATAAGTACTGGGCTTACAAAGAGTAAGTCTAGGGGTCGATTTGCTCGACTAAAGGCGGTGCTCCAGCATGGCCGCAGTCAAATGACTGAAACAAGTAAAAGAAAAAAAAAAAATCCAGCATTCTGAACACCTTTTTTCTTTCATATATATATATATATATATATATATATATGTACATATATGTATATACATACATACACATGGTCACTTAAAATTATTTCTCACGCATAGCATATAAAATCATTAAAACTGAAAATGTGCATTCTGAACATTTTGTTTCATTCAAATGCACTGATTACAAATGACATCCAGAAAATATAAATATGGAGGACCAGATTCCTAAAGGCAATGGCAGAATAAACCACCAAAACATATTCCAAGATATGGTCAATGAGGAAAAGCAAACTTCATAGAGCTTCAATTTCCCTAGTTACTTCTTGTAGCAAAGTGCTTAAAACATCTATCACAAAAAGGCAACAAATAACGGACATTCAGGGGTCATGACATGGATGCAGCTCAGTCTCCTTCAGGGTAAGAAGTTAAGGGCAAAACACTTGCATGAGTGGTGATGATACTTCTCTGAAGACCCAGCTTTCCTTAGAGCAGAAGGCTTGCAACAGGTGGGGGCCACTGAGGTGTTTTCTATGGGTCTCAGACTTTTCTAAAAATCTCTCAAATTGGGCTGATCTGTTTTATTTTTGCCTACATAATCAGTGCTAGAAATGGATATGGAAGGGGATATGCAAAGATATTTTTATATGTAAGATATGATATAATATAGATGTGGAGGCGCAATGGCCCAGTGGTTAGGGCAGCGGACTCGTGGTCGTAGGATCGCGGTTTCGATTCCCAGACCGGGCGTTGTGAGTGTTTATTGAGCGAAAATACCTAAAGTTCCACGAGGCTCCGGCTGGGATGGTGGTGATCCCTGCTGTACTCTTTCACCACAACTTTCTCTCACTCTTACTTCCTGTTTCTGTTGTACCTGTATTTCAAAGGGCCGGCCTTGTCACTCTCTGTGTCACGCTGAATATCCCCGAGAACTGCGTTAAGGGTACACGTGTCTGTGGAGTGCTCAGCCACTTACACATTAATTTCACGAGCAGGCTGTTCCGTTGATTGGATCAACCGGAACCCTCGTCGTCGTATGTAGACTACAAAAAGGTAGTTTTTCTACCTGGCCAGCTCCTGTCATCTGTCCTACCCATGCATGCATGGAAGATGGATGTGAAACAATAATGATGATGATGATGATGTAGCCCATGGCAAATTGTAAAATATATCAAAAGTGAGCAATTATTTTACATACAGAAGCTTGACTCAAGTATAGTGGGAGTTTTTTATTTAAAAGTATTGGACTGATTTGATATGTATTTATTTTCCTTTTGTTACTGTATTTATTTTGAGATGCTCTGTGTTTCAATCAATTAATTTTAAATATAACAAAGAATTTAGTAAAAGAACTTAGTTATCATTAAGCTAGTGTTGGGAACATAAATTGTGACTAAGGTTTGGTGGAAGATTTTAATTCATAACTTATGAAAACAAGACATTTGTACTACAGAGCCAGAGGCGGTTTTGGCCGGGTTGGTATCAAAAGGGTTAATATTTATATTAGTTACTCTTCTGTGGACAAAAACTGAAAGATTTTTGTATTGTTCAAGTAATTACAACCTGTCCTCTTACCACTCAATCACTAAGTAGCTACAATACAAACATACATATATGTGTGTGTGTATGTGAGTATATATATATATATATATATATAAACAAATGCAGAGCTAGAGTCAAAACAAAAAATAATCAACGTCACTTTTACTTACTTGGCCTAAATTTTTAAATCCATGTTCTTTGGCAACCCTATCTGCATTCTGCACTCCACCCTCGATATGTACAGCCACCTGGTTGATAAAATTACATGCTGAGTTCCTCACCAACACCACTAGTAGAATAAAGCACAGGGACATCAACCTCCTGAAAATGTTCTCACAGTATCTGGAAGGAGGTGACAGAAGGAAGGGGTAAGAAGGTTCGTGTTTAAAAGCTTGTTTGACATGAGCAGCTCTGCAACGGTGTTGTTGTTGTTGGTGGTGGTAGTGGTGATGTTGGTGTTGCAGTGACTGCTTTTGTTGATGTTGTTTCGAGTTTGAATGAACAACTTTTCCAGCTGTGCCAACAGCCGTGGCATTAACCATAGTATTTGTAGTAGTATTGTTGTTGGTATTTCGCTCCTGTTGTTTAACATAGAGCGGCATTCTGAAAGAAGAAAACCCCAAAATTAGACAAATGTAAGTATACCAACAAGAAGAACAAATCTATACTAATCATCCTCTGCTAAATGAAAATTTTGATAAATAAAAATCTCTTAAAACAGTTTTATTCCAAGGAAAATTTGCCTTTCATCCTTTCGGGGTCGATAAATTAAGTACCAGTTACGCACTGGAGTCGATGTAATCGACGTAATACCTATGTCTGTCCTCTCTGTGTTTAGCCCCTTGTGGGTAATAAAGAAATAGGTAATGTGACAATTTGGTGGTAATGGTAGAGGGTATAAAATATATAAACTATAGAGAAAAAAAAAGAAAGAACCTGATGTCTAATAAAACTACATCAGTTAACATATGCCTGGTAAATTAAAATTTGTGAACCTTAAATATATAAAATAATTCATAGTAAATTATATCTTGATAAATTATATCGAATAAATTTTAAAATCCGTCAAAGTATTTGTTGACAAATAATATGAATGGTTATTAAATCTAATGAAATATAAAATCTCGTGAAATCAAGCAACAACATTTTTCAGTACACATAAAATAAAAGGGAGTATTCTAATGTTCTCAACTGACAATTCAATAGAGTTGATGAAGTAGTAAAGCAATATATATATATAGTTAACCCCTCGTCATCATACATCATATATATATATGTATATATATATATATATATATATATATATATATATATATATATATATATATATATATATATGATGTATGGTGACGAGGGGTTAACTGAATCAGTCAAACGGGTTTTGAAGGCGAAAAAACAATATCAATCATCTTATTTGTTACACATATCAGTGAAGATGAAGATATAGTAAAATCATCATAATATATCGCCTATATATATATATATATTCTTTTTTCTTGAACCATGATAAATCACAGACACGAATAGATAGATATAAGTTTAAAGGGTCTTTACTCCATCTCTCTCTCACTCCCCCAGAGTAATAATCGCTCGACAGACTTCTTGAAGTTGCTGATATTATTTGTTATAGCTCAACTGACCTCTCTCTTGTGTGATTGTTTGGTTTCTCTACCGTGCGTATGTATATATGTATATATATATGCATGACGTATCTCATTATAGAAGCGTGCTAGTATCTGTAAAGCTAGAAATGTAATTAACTACACAAGAGCACTGTGAAAGAGGTTGACAAAAGATTCTGAATGTATTTAGGAGTATGTGTTTGGGTATGGATAAATAATTTCTAACTTACGCACGAATGTCTACTTTGAGATGAAAAAAGTGTACATAGATAAATATATATAGGATTTATAGTCGTGTGTGTATCTATGTAATAGCGTGTGTCAATGGAGAATCATATATTTGTTTATTAAGTAATGTATATATATCTGAGTGTAAATCTATGTCAAAGTGCATGTGAATCTATAGCGAGGAAGAAATCTGCTGTACTTCGTTTGGTAGTTAGTCAAATCTCAATTACCCAGTGTTAATTAAATACTATCAAGATACAATTACTACCCTCACTTTCCCTCAAGAAGCCTTAAATAACGTATGTCTGGTTTATATCAAATATCTATTCAATAAACATAGTGTACACATTAAGAAGTGTATAGAAAAATAAATAGCTAAAGGAATAAGATAATAATAGTCAGATAGACAGATGTTATGTATCAATTTACTATACGTATATTTGCTTCTATTGATACTAATTTTCTACTCCGTTTATTATTTCCTTTAAATGTTTCTTTTTTTCATTATTCTTTCAATATTTCAACCCCTGGAGTTGTCAGAGTCAACAAGGAAGCCCTTAACAGTGAAATTTGCCAATTTCAGCACCGCAACTGCCAGAAAAGCAAACACTCCATCACACTTTGAAACTTGCTTTGTAGGGAGGTTTTCACCAGTGGCAAATCACTTCATTTCATATTTCATGGTTATATAAAAAGATTTGATCGTGGGTTTTTTTTTTCCATCACCTTGTTCTGAGGATATTTCAGTAAGAGGAATCGATTGTGGTAGCTGGCTCCATCTAATTGTGCTGGTTTCCAGCGTGAATTCGTCTGCAGTTCACTGTGTCTATTAATTGTGTTGTTATGCTTTAGGTGCACGAAGTTTACTCCATCGCACTGTTCTGTAGTTATAGCTGTGTGTATAGATAACGGTTCGTGTGTACTTCCACACCAACTTAGTAGTTATGTTTGTTTATAAGTAGTTAAACAGATACTCTACGCACACACACATATATACATATATATATATATGTGCATAAACACGAGAATTCATGCACATGAAAACATATTAGTGTGATCAGACTAAGCTTTGTGGACCTTAAGCGCAATTAACAACGGGAGAACAATATCTAGCACTTCTCTTCATCCTCTGAAACCATTTGTGACTGTAAGACCAAGGAAGGAAGAATATATACACATTTAAGTCATGCAGTTTAAAATGGGAAGAAAATAAACAAGAGAATCGAGTGCTTACTACATGTGAATCGATCCGTGAGAATAATTTGCGGTGGGAACCTTGCGAGGTTTAATGATATATCATTGTAAGTTTACGAGACGACTAAAGGAAAGAGAGAGAGAGGCGGAGAATAGGAGTAGGAGTGAGAAGGAAGAGAAGAGAGGCGGAGAATGAGAATAGGAGTGAGAAGGAATAGAAGAAGAAGACAGAGAGGTCGAGAGTAAGAGTATCAGAAGAGAGAAAGAGGGGTGGGAAAAGGTAGCATGTAAATAATGGTAGGAGGAGAAAGGAATAGAAAGAGTATAAATAGGACTGGAAGGGTAAAAAGTAAAGCATAGGAATGGGAATGAGTGACTGTGAGAATGAGAGAAGAAAGGAAATGATGAAGGTTTGGAAGGAAATAGGGAGAAGTAGAGCATGTGTGGGGGGGGGGAGAAAGAGAATTGCAGAAATAATTTAGAGAGAAAAAAAGAAAAGGTAGAATGACAATCAGAAAGAAAAAAATTTTAATTAGAGCATGTAAGAGATAGAGACAGAAAGAGGGGGATAGAGAGACAAATTAAACATAACATATACTGTATGTACATATATGTGTGAGTGTGTGTATGTGTGTGTGAGAATTTAACGAGAGGGATAGGAAGGAAAACGAAAGAGAGAGAGAGTATGTGGATTGAAGCGGAGAGGAAGTAAAAACAACAGCAACAGGAGTAGTAAACCACTAAGTTAAGCCTCTTCAGCAATATTTTCTAAAGCTTGAGAAGTGTTGGCATTTTGGCGATGTATGGGGCGGCAGTGACTTAAGAAATGGACGTCTAACAACCACCTTCTTCACATTTATGTGGGTGGTACTTGTTCTTTGTTGAGTAGGTCGACAACTGATCTGGCTCAAAATATTTTCTGGGATTGGAAGGGAAGTCTTAATTTTGAGGGATGCTGTTTAAGCAATGAAGTCATCACTTATGACGAAAGCAGATAGTGTGTCTAAACATTGGCCGAAAGTTTAAGGGTGTACAACAGGAATAAACATTATTGATATTTTGTTCTAGCTGTTGTCTTGTAGCTTACGTCAGCCTTACTCGGGCAAGCCAATGATAAAAAACGTAAATAAACACACACATACACACTATAGTGAAGGTACGTGGTTTAGTGGTTAGGCTGTTGCTCTCACGATCGCAAGATCGGGGTTTCGATCCCCGAATCGAGCAGTGTGTTGTATTCTGGAGCAAAATACTTCATTTTATTGGGTTGCCCAGAAAGTTCGTGCCGATTTTTAAAGGAAAGAAAAAGGTCAATAAATACTTGCTATTGCATTTTTAATCAACCAAATAGGAAACATTTTGTTGACCAATGCGTCTCCATCTTTCCTTTAACTTGAAAATGCCCTCTTCCCAGAATCGAGGTGGTTTCATGGCAAAGAATTCATCAAGGTATCTTTTTACGTCATCCAAGGAATTGAAATTTTTACCATTAAGACTATTCTGCGGAGACCTGAATAAGTGGAAATCTGAAGGAGCAATATCTGGTGAATATGGAGGGTGGGGTAACATATCCCAGCCGAGCTGCAGCAATTTTTGTCTGGTTCCCAAAGCATCAAGTGCCGAAAATAAACTTTCTTATCTTCCATTTTAAAGGATTACAAAATTAACACAAGTTATAGGAACATAAACCTTCATCCATGAAAAGATAGCTTAAACTGTGCTCTAAATGGAGGTGTAGTCAAATCCTATTTTATGAACTCAACCGTGTTCTAAAATAAGTCGAAAGGTAAGCTACTATAAATCGGCACGAACTTTCCAGACAACCCAATATGTTGCCCTGCACTCAGTTGGACATCTGATTGGGACACAGTGTGCAATTGTACAGGCGTTGTCGATTTGTTGGCGGGAGTGGGTGAATGTACAGTACAAACATTTGGTCACTACAAACAAATCAGCTGTGTTTATGCTGGAAGAGCATAAAAGCACACACACACACACGTGCGCACACACACACATGCACACACACATACATGCACACACACACACAAGATCACAACCTGGTAACTTTACAGTTGGGGTTCGAATTCCTACACTTTCATCAATTAAAATTAGTTATCTTGGGATATAGCGCAAATCAAATATGTTAAAACAATTTAGAATTAGATCTACCTTTCATATATATCAAGCTGTAAGACTTGTGGTGTGTTTGAAAGGAGAAAAATAGTCACCACTACATCATACATGTGCTAAACTTATCCGTTGCATTCCTCTGTAAAAAAAAAAAAAAAAGAAAATATGCTGTGGGTCTCTCATTTTGCAAATAGATCAAGGGTGTCACAGTCATTCAGCTTTGCAGACCAGAGTGCAACATGAACTAGATTTTGAGGGCCCGATAGAAACATTGTGAAAAACACCTTTTTAATAATGCAATACCTTCGTAAATGGATAAAAGGGTTGGTATATATTATAACATATATTATAAGGCGGCGAGCTGGCAGAAACGTTAGCACGCCGGGCAAAATGCTCAGTGGTATTTCGTCTGCCGCTACGTTCTGAGTTCAAATTCCGCCAAGGTCGACTTTGCCTTTCATCCTTTCGAGGTTGATTAAATAAGTACCAGTTACGCACTGGGGTTGATATAATCGATTTAATCCGTTTGTCTGTCCTTGTTAGTCCTCTGTGTTTAGCCCATTGTGGGTAGTAAAGAAATAGGTATATATTATAACATCTTTATTAACAATAAGAAAATGAAACATATGAGCTGTTGGTGGAGTATGTTATATGCAGAGATGTGTAGAAAGCACTCACTCACATAGCATATATAATATATTTATATGTATTGATGTTTCAGCTAGGTTTAGCGATACTAATAACCTGGTGTTAGAATTCAATATGCTTCAGAATAAAGCTTTAGTTGAGTACAGAGTGTAATAGATAATTTTTTTAAATGACAAGGGAACAGGAAATTGTACAAGGAACTTCATTAACTTACGTACAGCTGTTTCTGCTGTGAGATGCTATGCACTGCATAAGTACTCAGCTCTGAGTATTTAAGCACTCAGTGCTGAGTACTTTTATATATATATATATATATATATATATATTGGTAAAAATGGTAAGATAACAAAAGAAAGAAAGAGACCTCAATATTATGTAAATAGAGGAATTTATCTGTAAAATAATATGTGACAATTATTCAATAGCCAAGATAAAACTCAGAGTTTTATCTTGGCTATTGAATAATTGTCACATATTATTTTACAGATATATATATATCAGGTCATCCCATAAGTTCTGGCCAATTTTACCATTTTTAAAATTGAATGAAATTTAATAGTATTTCAGAATGTCTAATGGAATTAAAAATTATTTTTATGCATTTGTGTACATTTAAATGAATTAAATATTTTACAGAATAATAGCATTAAAATTTCTTAGATTAAAACCTTTTCTAACATGGAAGTAGCCAAAGAGCATTTGAGGCACATAATGCTTTATGAGTACAAAAAAGGAAACTCTGCTGCCAAAGTGACACAAAACATACACTCAGTTTATGGGAAAGAATGCTTGAATGAAAGAACTTGCAGAAGATGGTTTGGAAAATTCAGGAGTGGAGATTTCAGTCTTGAAGACGAAGATTGAACAGAATGTCCAGTTGAGTTTGATGATAAACTCCTTGAGGCATTACTTGAAGAAAATCCTGCATTATCAGTTGAAGAATTGACAATAAAGCTTAGTTCAAACCATACAACTTAGAAAGGTTCCTAAACTTGGAAAATGGGTGCCTCATGAATTGTCCGAAAGCAACCACAAATTCTGAGTTGACATCTACTCTTCTCTCCATTCTCACGAACTCATTTCACCCTTTTTGGATAGACTTGTGACTGGTGACAAAAAATGGATCTTCTATCAAAGGTTCTTCTCTCTATCTGGTGGAATTGCAAAGGAGTAATTCACTTTGAATTGTTACCACCTAATGGCACAATCAATGCTCAAGTCTATTGTCAGCAATTAGAGTGTTTGAACCAAGCTTTGAAGAAAAAAAGACCCGCTTTAGTGAATCGAAAAGGAGTGATGTTGTATCAGGACAATGCATGACCCCGCACTGCAAAGATCACATCACAGAAGATTGAAGAGCTTGGTTGGGAAAAAATTCCTCATCCACCTTATTCTCCCAACCTTGCTCCTTCAAACTATCATTTGTTTTGTAGTTTACAGAATCATTTGGGGGACATAACTTTTGCAAGCCAGAAGGAGGTCAAAACTGACATTTCAGAGTTCTTCGCTTTGAAACCCAAAGAGTTATACATTGATGGGATTAAAAAGCTTGTAAATAGATGGAAGGAAGTCATAGATAATCAGGGAAAGTACATCGATGATTAAATTTCAATTAAATATGACATTTAATCACTTGTTTTCTTTATTCAAAATTCAGACAGAACTTATGCGATGACCTGATATATATTAAACAATGAAGATGACAATTGTATTTATACAGACACACACACACACACACAGTTCTATTAAGTAATAGTGATAAGATTCCTTAAGACACATTGATTTGACTAATTGAAACCATTGTTAATCACAACTGTAGTCTGGCTCCATCTGTAAACATATGCTAGTGATATATATTTTAATACAATTTCTTAAATTTAGAAACTAATAAAAACAGTCTCTTACTATAAAATTGAGACAAAAAATTGATGCAAGCTGTATGTTTTATACCTCAAAATAGAAGCACCCTTATTGACAGGATTGTTTTGATGTTGTTGAAGGAGTCTAGATTGTGGAGTAAATAAAACTGTGATCATTACATGATTTACTCAACTTACATGTTAGCTGTGTGGATTCCAGTGATTATTTTAATCAAGTATATATACTTGGGCTAAGACTACGTGCCTTCATTGGTCAGTTAAAGTTGAGACGGTGTCACGTGACAGCTTGCTGGGGCTGTCTGCTGGAGCCTAGCAGTAGGTATTTAAAGGGAAAAAATTTGACAAGTCAGTCAGTCAGTCGCCCGCTGGCACTCGATGCTACATCGAAGAGGCTAGGGAACAGAAGAAAGAAGAAAGAAGACATGCACCCAACACCAGAGCTGAAGACACCTCTGAAAGGGGGGGGGGCGTCATGTCAAAACAGTAGAGGAGTAGGGACCGAAACCAGACGTGGTTCCTCCTGATGATGTCTTGAGCTAACTGGATCCTATAAAGGAGCTGTTGTGGTAGCAGACCACGAAATATGGTTGTAATTCCTCCTTGTGTCAGATTTTAACCAGCCATGTATGCTATGATGTAATCAAAAGTATATGATGATTACCACAGAAAACCATGGTTGTAATTAATATCTACTTTTATCACATAAGTTTCAGGTATGTGCCTCTTCCAATTGTACACACTATGAGGGATTTTCATACATAAAAATATTTTAAAAATATTTAAGGACTTATTCATCATTCATCATCATTATTTTAATGTCCACTCTTCCATACTTGCATGGGTTGGTTGGAGTTTACTGAAGCAGATATTCTACAGCTGAATGCTTTTGCTGTCACCAACCGTTAGCTGTTTCCAAGCAAGATAATAATTCTCCATAGCTAGACATGTTCTTGTAGAATATTGGAAATGAATGGCACTGCTGCTATGACAGTTGACAATCATTTAACGACTGTTACGCAGGCGTAGGAGTGGCTGTGTGGTAAGTAGCTTGCTTACCAACAACATGGTTCCTGGTTCAGTCCCACTGTGTGGCACCTTGGGCAAGTGTCTTCTACTATAGCCTTGGGCCAACCAAAGCCTTGTGAGTGGATTTGGTAGATGGAAACTGAAAGAAGCCCATCGTATATATGTATATATATGTGTGCGTGTGTGTATGTTTGTGTGTCTGTGTTTGTCTCCCAAACATTGCTTGACAACTGATGCTGGTGTGTTTACATCCCCATAACTTAGCAGTTCAGCAAAAGAGACCAATAGAATAAGTACTAGGCTTACAAAGAATAAGTCCTGGGGTCGATTAGCTTGACTAAAGGTTGTGCTCCAGCATAGCCACAGTCAAATGACTGAAACAAGTAAAAGAGTAAAAACATAAGAGAATGTCAAGACATGGAGACACAAACAAACACGCACACACACACACATACATACACACACACACATTCACGCACACACGTGTGCACGTGCCCACAGCAAGTTTCTTTCAGTTCCCCCTATCAAATCCACTCACAAAGCTTTGATCAGCTTGGGGATATTAGAGAAAGGCACACACAGTGGGACTGGATCCAGGACCATGTGATTAGGAAGCAAACTTCATACCACATGGCCAAGTCTACACTTATTTAAAATTGTTTATTGTCTGGAAAACTGACATTCACTGCTGGCATTTATAATTACATAAGCAAAAAACAAACAACTTGAATGGGATATGAATGCCTACAAACTTGTCAGCATTCATATTTCCGTAAAGAAGGTACACACTTGAACAAATGACATATTGATTACATGTATTTTTAACTGTAAATACTAAACAATCAGTACATACTTAGAAGTGTTGTCTTTAACCCTTTCGTTACCGTATTTATTTTGGGATGCTCTGTGTCTCTTTCAATTATTTTAAATATAACAAAGAATTTAGTAAAATAACTTAGTCATCATTAAGCTAGTGGTGGGAACATAAATTGGGACTAAGGTTTGATGGAAGATTTTAATTCAAAACTTATGAAAACAAGACATTTGTACTACAGAGCCAGAGCCGGTTTCAGCCGGGCTGGTAACAAAAGGGTTAATACAGGCACAAAGCTGTAAATTGTTAGTAGGATGGTTGGTCGTTTGGATCAACCCCAGTACTTGATAGGTACTTTATTTTATTTACCTTGAAAGGATGAAAAGCAAATTTGATTTAGCCAGATTTGAACTTAGAAGGTACAAATACTGCAAGGCATTTTGTCCTATACTAATAATTCCATGTCCTTCGGTGATATCCATTGATAAATTTTTTTTTTCCTTACAATACAATTGTAGGCTCAAGTTTAGTCATAAATAACAACTTTCTAAACAAATAAAATGACTATATACAGTTAATTGGTATAAGCGCAGAATGAATGGGAGAGAGAACACTTGTGTCGTTATGCCCAGTTAATCAGTAACATTAATGTCAAATGTTATAGTTTTTTTAGAAAGAATGTAAACATTTTAGCTCAGAAAGGATTATTGTATCTGCTCTCTGAACTTTTTCTGTTAAATCATTTTGATCTAAATCAGGTATGGGCATCCTTTTTTGAAAAGTAGGCAGTATGAGACAATGCTTGTCATAGGTTACTAGTCACACACTAGTATACTAGTCATACTCTAGTAAAAAAAATTCAAGGTTATTTTTTTATATTAGGCTTGTCATTCAGAAATTTCACAGGCCATAGTTTGCCCATGACTGATCAAAATCAACTATGTTTGAAAAATGTTTTTGTATGCAACCTTTTTCTGTGTTGTTAAGTCTGTGTTATTGTATTTTATTTAGCCAATACAATTGATAGAACTTGGTCAAAATTGGCCAACACTAGTAAATTAATTTTTCTGTAAGTAAAACTTAATTCATTTGCAACTGGAAAATTTAATTTTTAAAAATTGTATGAAAATATCAAACACTAGCAGTATCGCCTGGCGTTGCTCAGGTTTGTTTCAACCCTTTAGAATTGGAATTTTTGAAAAGTAAAAATTTTGCATTATGTAGCTTGTTATTCTCTTTAAGAGAACATTTTTTTTGTTGAAATACACTGAAAAATGGCGACACAGCAGTCAAAAAATCGTAAAAATAAAGATTTTCATAGAAAAAAAGCACCTTTTTGATGTAAATAATTTTTGGTGTTAACATGGTCCGATTTGAATTTTATCTTCTACAGAATGAAGAGCAAGCCTTCAATCATACTCTCAATTTTGGTCAACTTGCGCCGCAGGGTCTCGGAAGAGATAGTGTTAGTTGAAGGCTACCAAACCTGCCACACAGACAACTTCAGCTTTATATATACAGATTTGCAGCCAGTAGACTGGTTTGCATAAAAGAATGTTGCTGAACATGTTAGGCTGCCAAAATGTTGTACAAACAAAATCCTTAAATCAAATGTTGATGCTATGAATATCCTTTTTATAAAATTTTAAAAAATTTGTGGCTTCGTTGCAGCTACATTGAAAACAATACTTCTAAATATGTACCAGTTATGTACTACTTAGATTTAAAATGCTTGTAATTGACATGTAATTTATTACTGTGTATAATTTTTTAATTGAAATATAAATTCCAACAAGTTTGTCAGCATTCATATTCCATTCAAACTATTTGTTGATACTCTCTTTTACTCTTTTACTTGTTTCAGTCATTTGACTGCGGCCATGCTGGAGCACCGCCTTTAGTCGAGCAACTCGACCCCGGGACTTATTCTTTTGTAAGCTCAGTACTTATTCTATCGGTCTCTTTTGCCGAACCGCTAAGCAACGGGGACATAAACACACCAGCATCGGTTGTCAAGCAATGCTAGAGGACAAACACAGACACACAAACACACACACGCATATATATATATACATATATACAACGGGCTTCTTTCAGTTTCCGTCTACCAAATCCACTCACAAGGCATTGGTCGGCCCGAGGCTATAGTAGAAGACACTTGCCCAAGGTGCCACGCAGTGGGACTGAACCTGGAACCATGTGGTTGGTAGACAAGCTACTTACCACACAGCCACTCCTGCGTCTATGTAATTATAATGCTGATGCTGATGCTGATGTAATTCTAAGATTATAAGCACAAATGGTGAGTTTATATCTTTCTGTCTGCCAGTTCTACAAAATCTGTGTTTGGACATTACAAATGTCCTTGTCTGTTGCTGTCTGCTTGCAGAAAACTCTCATTTGTTTGTGATCAGCTGATCAGCTCAGCTGTAGCAAGTTCAAACTAGTTGGACATGAAGTTTTTACAGACACAAAATGACATAATTGCAATTGGTTCTAAAACTTTTATGATTTGTAGCAAATTGATTTCTTTGGGCAGTTCTCTTATCTTTCATCCACGGAGACACATTTTTCGGTAATTTGTTTGAGTTCAGAAACTACTGTTTCCTCCGAGTAGTAGTGGTATTTATGTGGAGGCACAATGGCCCAGTGGTTAGGGCAGCGGACTCGCGGTCATAGGATCGCGGTTTCGATTCCCAGACCGGGTGTTGTGAGCGTTTATTGAGCGAAAACACCTAAAGCTCCACGAGGCTCCGGCAGGGGATGGCGGTGATCCCTGCTGTACTCTTTCACCACAACTTTCTCTCACTCTTACTTCCTGTTTCTGTTGTACCTGTATTTCAAAGGGCCAGCCTTGTCACACTCTGTGTCACGCTGAATATCCCCGAGAACTACGTTAAAGGTACACGTGTCTGTGGAGTGCTCAGCCACTTACACGTTAATTTCACGAGCAGGCTGCTCCGTTGGTCGGATCAACCGGAACCCTCGTCGTCGTAACCGACGGAGTGCTTCCTCCCCTTTAGTGGTATTTATTCCCACTTAAACATGGATGTGCTGTTAGAAAAAAACTTTACTGTGGTAAATAACATGAGAAAAACTCTCATTTAGGCTTTTAGTGCAAGATGCATGCTTGTTTATATTGCTAGCAGGGAGATAAATCCTCACCAACTCCAACACTGAGATCACCAGATCATGTGATTTTGACCTTCTCTGGTCTCATCGATAATGGACACTCAAACGCTATAGTTTGTAGTGACTCATTCCACTATCAAGGAGCTTGTTAAAAAAATATATGTTAGCGACAGAGGCAGTTTAAAACCGAGAGGTAATATTTTTTCCCACTTAAACATAGATGTTCTGTTAGAACAAACTATACTGCAGTAGATAACTTGAGAGAAACCCTCATATTGGCTTTTGGTGCAAAATGCATGCTTGCTTATATCACCAATGGGGAGATAAATCCTTGCCAACTCCAGCCCGTGCCAATACAATCTGAGTGTCATAACCACACAGCCATACGTGTACCTGACCAGATTAATTTTCTGTCTGTCTGTATGTATGTATGTATTTGTGTATGGATGGATGGATGCATGCATATGTGTGTGAGAGAGATTATCTCCCTGCCATGACATTACTCTTTACTCTTTTACTTGTTTCAGTCATTTGACTGCGGCCATGCTGGAGCACCGCCTTTAGTCGAGCAAATCGACCCCGGGACTTATTCTTTGTAAGCCCAGTACTTATTCTATCGGGCTCTTTTGCCGGACCGCTAAGTGACGGGGACGTAAACACACCAGCATCGGTTGTCAAGCAATGCTAGAGGGACAAACACAGACACACAAACATATACACACGCTTATATATATATACATATATATGACAGGTTTCTTTCAGTTTCCGTCTACCAAATCCACTCACAAGGCTTTGGTCGGCCCGAGGCTATAGCAGAAGACACTTGCCCAAGATGCCACGCAGTGGGACTGAACCCGGAACCATGTGGTTGGTTAGCAAGCTACTTACCAAACAGCCACTCCTGCGCCTATTGTGTAATAGTTATAAATGAGTACCACCATCTAGCAAGAAATGTCTTTCACTTCCATTTGTGAAAACATGTCTGGTCATGGGGGGGGGGGAGAATTACCTTGTTTGGAAACAGATGAGGGTTGGTGATGAGAAGAGTGTCTGGATATAGAAAAATCTGCCTCAACAAATTCTGTCTGATCCATACAAGCATGGAGAAAGTGAACATTAAAATGATGACGATGACGATAATGATGGTGACAGCAGACATGAAATCTTTCCTTCAACAGAGAATATGTAGATTGAAATTGATATCTATGATCAAATTTTTAATCATCTGTCTAATTCTAAGCTATTCATGCGATAATTGTTGCATTTTGTACCTATTGACATCAAGTTGAGTGCAACCTCATTATATTATTCTGACAATATAGTTAATCAACAGATGGCACCAATAGCAAAACAGAGAGCAGTAACACCACATGCATTTTTTTTTTATCTTTGATCCTTTTGTTTATACAAAACTTAGTAATTTCATACTTGCATTCAATTATAAAATATATAAATTTGTAACTGTTGGTGTTAAAAAAGTATCTGTAAGAGAGAGAAAGAGAGAGAGAGAGAGAGAGAAACTAAACTGCATATAATTCTATATTTAAGAGATGAGGAATTATGTACTTATTTACATTATTTACATTTGACGGATATTTGGTGTAGTGGTTAAGAGCGCGGGCTACTAACCCCAAGATTCTGAGTTCAATTCCAGGCAGTGACTTGAATAATAATAATAACAACAACACCAACAACAACAACAATAATAATAATAATAATATCGAGAAATACCTTAGGAATGAGAACCCAGGTTCAAAATTTTCCCAAGACACCTGATGAAGCTGGAGAGTATATCAGCCAAAACGTTGTGTTAACAACAAACAAGATGAGGACAACTATCTGTCAAATGTAAATAATGTAAACTGTATATCATTTAAGATGTTATTTCATAACTTCCAAAAACAATTTTTTTTAGCTATGGTCCATGTGACCCCTGAGGGTCAATATAAGATTTTTGGGAGTTTATGGAAGCAAAATAGTAAATTGGGGATCCATAGTATTATTGAGATGTCCATGAAAAAAATTTTGTTTTAGTTGTATTTATTACAAAAAACAGCTCAATTTTACATAGTTCAACATGTTTCTGGCCATTGAAACATGTTCTCTCAGGTTTGCTGATGAGGTTTAATAATATGAAAACATGTACTCAGTTATCTAAATTGCTAAAGATCAGATGCATGCATTTCTGTATTTGAAATTTAATTAATTTAAAAGGCAGAACTGTTAGAGCATTATAAAAATGCTTTACAGTATTTTCCTGACTCATTAAGCTCCGAGTTCAAATTCTCTTGAAGTCAAACTTGCCTTTCATCCTTCTAGGGGTCAATAAAATAATTAACTGCCAAGTAAAGGGGTAGGGAGAACAGCATAATCAACTTTACCTTTCCCCTTAAAATTGTTGACCTTGTGCCAAAATTTGAAAGATAGGCAAATTAGAAAAATATTTAATTATTCATAACTTCTTGTATTAACTACATCAAGTATATAAACATACACAACATAAGTTTGGTGTCCATAGATTGTATGAAATTTAGAAATGACATTAGTACTCTCTTTTACATGTTTCCAGCAAATTGACCCCAGGACTTATTCTTTGTAAGCCTAGTACTTATTCTATCGGTCTCTTTTGCCGAACCGCTCAGTTATGGGGATGTAAACACACCACCATCGGTTGTCAAGCAATGTTGTGGGGACAAACACAGACACACAAACCTATACACACATACATATATATATATAATATATATATATATATATATATATATATATATATATATATATACATATATACGACAGACTTCTTTCAGTTTCTGCCTACCAAATCCACACACAAGGCTTTGGTTGGCCCGAGGCTATAGTAGAAGACACTTGCCCAAGGTGCCATGCAGTGGGACTGAACCCGGAACCATGTGGTTGGTAAACAAGCTACTTTCCACACAGCCACTCCTGCACCTATACTGGAGAACTATAGCTTGCTAAATGTCTGAAGGTTTTATATTTTATTACTGAATCCATAGTTTTACAGAGAACATTGTGATTGTGAAGCAAGGAGTTTTGTCACAGAGAATAAGAACAAGGGAGGGGGCTAGCAGAAGCTAATATTGCAAATTGTCATTGTCCATATGTATCATGTTCACTCCTTTATACACTCATTGGTGATGCTGATTTGTTCTATAGGTTATTACTGCCATCTGATTAAAGTATTTATCTCTGATTCATCCTTATATTAACAGTTCTACTCTCCAGTGAAAATATCAACTGTGTTCTGATATTTAGGTTTATCAATAAAGAGTGTATAAATTAGCCCTTCAGTATCTATGGTTATCAAGTAGTTAAAGGGCAATGGTACATAGAACAACAGTGATATGAGAAAGCAGATTACAGATTTCAGAGATGTTTTTTTTATTAAAATTGAAATTATATTATAGGCTTCAGTAAAGATGAATAGAATTTCTAGTAAAAATTATAGGTGCAGGAATGATGCCTATACATGGCACTTTGGGTAAATGTCTTTTCCTATAGCCCTGGGCCAACCAAAGCCTTGTAAGTGAATTTGGTAGACAGAATATAGATATATAGATATACACTCTGTACTCAACTGATGCTATATTTCAAAGCATATGTATACTGAGTTCTAATAACAGGGTATTAGTAGTACTATGCCTGAGTAAAACATTAGTACATATATATATATATATATATATATATATATATATATAGTTAATCTAAACATGAAGACACAAAGAGAAAACACAACAACACGAGGACGAGGAATAAGTATAGTGTTATTGGACGCTCTGGAAAGAAAAGAAAGAAGGAGGATTTCACATTTCGAGCAGAGCTCTTCATCAGAAATATTGAAAAGAAGATAAAGTCCAAAGAAGGGAAGACGGAGAAAGATAATCGCCAACAATACATATATATATATATCATCATCATCATCATCATCATCATATGTATGTATGTATGTATGTATGTATGTATGTATGTATGTATGTATGTATGTATGTATGTATGCATGCATGCATGCATGTATATGTATATGTATATATGTATGTATATATATGTGTGTATGCATATGTATATACTTATAAATGTATATATATATATACATATATGTATATATATATATACATATATGTATATATATTATATATACATATGTATAAATATATATACATATGTACAGATATATATATTATGGCTGCCCCCTCATTATCGAGTATGGCCATTGCACGAAGCTTAACTGTTACTGGTGCTGTGATTGAATGTGACATTTTAGCCCATATATATATATATATATATATATATATATACATACATTTATATATGTATAAATATATATATATATATGTATAAGTGTATAAATATATAAATTTGTGTGTGTATATATATATATATATATATTATATATATATATATATATACATATATATATACACACACACACATAATATATGCAGAGAGGACAGACGTTTTTGAAAACGTTACAAAATCATAAATTTTAACTGCAAACAAATTTTATTGACATCAATGTGTTTGTATTGAATTAGCATTAGTCAGAATTAAGCGTGGAAAACAATATCCACCATCTGGTGTCCGTTTTCCTTGATGCATTTCTGAAGGTGTTCTTGGAAATTGACCTCTGCTCTGTTCTTGGAAATTGACCTCTGCACATTGTTCTGTGCAGAGTCCCATGATTTCAACTGTTGCCCAGTGACCAATTTGTATAGGTGGAAAAGCAGATCTTCATGCAAAATACACCTTACTGATTGATTACCAATGCTAAGTTCAGTGAAATACCTCCAAGCAGAGTGATTTACACTCCATATCAAAGCTTGTCTGATGTGTTCCACATTTTCTGGGGTCTGTACTGTTCATGGCACCCTCACTGGTCTCCTATTCATTAGCGTACCTTGTATATGAAAGCATTTACCCAACGTAAGATTGTGTTATGAGTGGGAACAGCCTGATTTCGGTGAATGTTGAAGTAGCACCAAAACTCATGCTGAACTACTGTGACAGACTCGTTATTCTTCACATAACTATCATAGGCAAACACATGATGCTCTATCGTTCACAGCGCCATGGCTTCACCTGAAAAGTAAAAAAGTAAAAAAAATGCAAAGACACCACAGACTCAATGGTAACTGTTGCACATATGTCCCTCCCCCTGGGGCTGAGTAATAGCCATTTCAAAAACGTCCGTCCTCTCTTCCCCACTCTGTATATATAGGAGTAAATGTAAGGACAAGCAAGTTAGGTGAGTTGATATACAAAAAAAAATATTAAATACATTTAATACAAAAAAATGTACATATCTCTTTTACTCTTTTACTTGTTTCAGTCATGTGACTGTGACCATGCTGGAGCACCGCCTTTAGTCGAGCAAATCGACCCCAGGACTTATTTTTTGTAAGCCTAGTACTTATTCTATCGGTCTCTTTTGCCGAACCGCTAAGTTACGGGGACATAAACACACCAGCATCGGTTGTCAAGCGATGTTGGGGGGAGGAGGACAAACACAACACACAAAAATACGCATATATATATATATATACATATATACGACGGGCTTCTTTCAGTTTCTGTCTACCAAATCCACTCACAAGGCTTTGGTCGGCCCGAGGCTATAGTAGAAGACACTTGCCCAAGGTGCCATGCAGTGGGACCGAACCCGGAACCATGTGGTTGGTAAGCAAGCTACTTACCACACAGCCATACATATAAAAAAAAAGTCTGACTAACAGAATAGAAATATCATGAATCAAGGGGGTTGAATAAGAGTATTACAAGTTCAACAGCTGTTTCTGGGAGGCTTGGTAAATGATAATAATGATTGTAACTTGATTCTATCATTGGATAACACCAGCCTCTGTCATCAGGGAAGAATTTTACTTTTGAGACATTGAGAGAATGGAGTTTAAAGTCCATTCTGTCAATGCCTCAAAAGTAAAAGGGGCTGGTGTTATCCAATGATGAAATCAAGTTACAATCATTATTTTGGACCACCAAGTCCCCAGAAACAGCTGTTAGACTCTTAATACTCTTATTCAACCCCTTTAATTCCTAATATCATTTCTATTCTGTGTAAGTCAGACTTTTTTTATATGTATACATATGTACATATTTTCACCTGCACTGGTGCCAGATGCCAGCACCAGTGCAGGTGGCACGTAAAAAGCACCCACTACACTCACGGAGTTAGGAAGGGCATCCAGCTGTAGAAACATTGCCAGATAAGACCGGAGCCTGGTGCATCCTTCTGGCTTCCCAGATCCCCGGTCGAACCATCCAACCCATGCTAGCATGGAGAACGGACGTTAAACGATGATGATGATGATGATGATGATGATGATGTATTTAATATTTTTTGTATATCAGCTTGCCTAACTTACTTGTCCTTACATTTACTCCTCTTCCTGCTCAAGTTCAAATATTTTTGATCACTACAAAGTGTATTCTATACAGAGAATACCTGTCTCTAATCTATATATATATGTATATATATGTGTGTGTGTGTGTGAGAGAGAGAGAGAGAGTGTGTGTGGAGTGATGTGTTATCTGGGTGGATACCATGGTGGCTCTCAGTTAAGTTTGATGTTACAGCTAACCACATTGATCAGTATTTCCCATTAATGATTGCTATTCAAAACTAGCCAAAGGGATAGACCCTGAAGAAGCTGCGCAGAAAATTGTGTCAGGCTGCATCTGCAACTGCTCATAATCTGTGTAGTGGAAACATGTGTAGGTCATAAAGACCATAATATTATGCTGTATAAAATTGTAAAATAAGAGGAAATAGAATTTAAGGATGAACAAGTCTCCATATTTTATATTGTTATAATTATTGATAGTATATACTCCAGGTTATGCCATTTCCAAAGATACATCGGTCTTTCTAAAATATTAAATAAATATTAAATACAGTATCAATTTATGTCACCTGGCAAAAAAGCAATAACATTCATACTATACTGTACTGTTAGTTCCGAGTTGTATCAATTGATTATATTCATATTCATCTCTGGGAAATAAATAAAAAAAAAGCAATAGAAACATATAATCTGTATAGCATATTAAAATCAATGTTAAAATGCAGTATGCATCATTGATCCCGAGCTTTGTTGTTTCACATTGAAGAAAATGCAAGACGCTTTTTCTCATTTAGATAAATGTCTTGCTTTATTTGAGGAAATGGATCCCAATGCACAATGTTTTGTAAAAGACAATTCAAGGAACTTTAGACAAGTTTGCACAATGATCTACAGCATCACAACAGGAGTCAACTGATGATCACCAACCATCGACATCTAGTGTGTTATCTCCTCCTCCTCCTCCCCCTCCTACACCAGCCTCAACAAGTAACATTGACATCAGCCATCAGGTAGGCAACAGTATATATATATATATATATATATATATGTATATAAATTAGAAAAAAAACACCTTTTAGCAAGTCAATAATGAAAAATTAAATTATACCATTTAGAAAAATTATATATTTATAGAAAGATTAAATATAAGATAAAGCATATAACGATGATTAAATAATGTGCAAAATAATAAATAAAACGTATATACTTGGTAGAATAACGATCATTGTAAATTATTCTACCAAATATATATGTTTTATTTATTATTTTGCACATTACTTAATCATCGTTATATGCTTTATCTTATATTTAATCTTTCTATAATATGTAATTTTTCTAAATGGTATAATTTAATTTTTCATTATTGAATTGATAAAAGGTGTTTTTTTTCTAATTTATATATATTATATTTTGTGAAATTTGATTTAGTATTTCTAAATTGAATTTTTCCCTGTAAGTTTGGAATAATATTCCCTCATATTATTATCATTATATATATAACTAGCAGTATCGCCCGGCGTTGCTCGGGTTTGTAAGGGAAATAACTATATAAGCATTTTTAGAGATGTAAAGTTTAATAGCCATCTCAATATGGCTAACCACACAGGGGGGGGTATTACTGTAGCTTTTTACGTTCTGAGATTTAATAATACATTTTTAGAGAGTTACTTCCCTTATATAATAGCAAAAAAATGCATTAAAAATGGGAAAAAATGATGGTAAGTTTTTTTTTAAATCGTAGACTCATCGTAGACGTGTGCTAATACCCAGAAGGGCTCGATATGAATCATGACTATAAGATACCCGCTTTTGGTTACACTGCACCGCAAAATGTGGGAGTAGTTAGGAATCTAAATCGTAGGAGACAGACACACAACTTCACTTTTATATATAAAGATATAAAGATGTTTTGGGTGTTTTTATGTGGCACTGCACAGACACTTTTATATGACACCACATGGGTACTTTTACATAGCACTGCCACAAGTGCTTTACACCACCAGAAGGACACTGTGTTTGCTCATGCATGTGTATGCACATGTGTCTGTGTGAATGTTCACATTCTGTGTCTTCATATGAAAAAGTGCTAAGCTACAAATGGTGAAGTTTGATAACATTTCCTGTCAACGAGACATTTGCTTCTGTAACACATACAATGAAAAATTTCTTACTAGTAAAATAGGTAAGGGTTAACATCAGGAAGGGCACCTGGCTGTAAAACAATACCTCAATTATACGCCATTGCCTGACTCATGCTATCATGGAAAACTAGATGTAAAATGAATGAACAAATATTTAGTTTCAAAGTAAAGGTACAAAATTATTAATGTTTTAATCCTAATTATCTTCTGATTAAGTAGAGCTACAATCAAAGGCATTCTAGCAACAACTTTACTATCTTTTCTTTTTTTTGTTTTCAGGTAAGGGACTACATCAGCTCATTGTGCCTTCTTTTTTAAGACCGTAAGACATGATTTGAAGGAGATTTGTTTGCTATTTCCAGCAGAGATATGAGACATTTTGGCACAGCCATTTTGGAGCCAACATTTGATGTCGCTGATTTAATGCTGACTTGTTTTAATGTTTCACTCATTTTAATGTTTCTCTCATTCTCTCTCTCCAATCCTCTCTGTATATCTCTGCATGTATATGTGGGGTTGGGGTGTATGTTTGCCACCAGCACCAAAAACGTACTGTTGCCAAAATAGACTGAATACCCAGTTAGCCATGCCAAACTGTCAGCATCCAAACAGCAGCAACCAACTGTTTCTTTCCATTCCAGCAAGTTAGCTATGATTTATCATATTTTGCTTAATTTTCCTCTTGTTTCAGTTCAATGCCCACTGAAAATGACTTTGTTTTCTATCCATTCTGGAGCCAATGTAATACAAGTACTTGTAATATACGCACCATCATTTTCGAAAGATTTATTTCTATAAACAAAATAATGTTGTATGATACACTTAAAAACTTAATCTAGCACTAAGTAGACATGCCTTGTGCATAAATGCATTAATAAATTTTGAAGCACTGATGCATGTATTCACTTTTAAGATATCTGTGCTCATGAATCACTTGGTCTTATATCACAGTCTTCTAGAATAGGAAGGAACTATTGTTTAATCTGTTTGTTTTGTAGAGCAACCATACGTAAAGGAGATGGTGACAATTGTCTCCTTTTAAAACGTTGCATCGTCGCTTACAAAAGAAGCCAAAATACATGGAATAAAAGAATACCAGTGCCAAGAAAGAATAAGGAGAAAAAAACAACTGTATAATGTATAAGAGAAAAGACTTTATTTAGATGTTAATGTGAGGAGCAGAGTGTGTGTGTGTTTGTGAGTGCGACATAAGTGTGTGTTTGTCATAAGTGTGCGTATGTGTGCTAGCAGAGTGTGTCTGTATGTGGGATAAGTGTGGGACAATACAATACATAGCATAGAAAGAGTCTATAACAGGATCGCTAGATGAATGTTCAGACAAGATGTTGTTCGGTGTAAGACACACCATAGTTAGTTCTGTAACAGAGAGGTTGGTGAAAAGTGGAAAGCCGGTTGAAACTCATGTCGAGTAAGTGGTTGAGGCTTCAATCCTATGCCAGGTTACTTTGGTACAGAAAGTTCTCGCAGGTAGACTGGAGCTGTAAACCTTGGTGAGTATTCACAACAGAGTGATGTTAAACCTGGAACGATGTTGGTTGGTGTTTACATATTGATGGTAGTGGAGATGACGTGAAGTTGAAGGGCGACGATAAGCTTAAGGCGATGTTGGAGAAAGGTCCTGAGATGCTGCATGTTGGTGTTGGTGTACATAGACATGTTGGTGATGTTGATAAGATTAAGGCAACGATGATGGTAAAGGTGTTGGTGTCATCGCTGGCTGTTGCGGGAACATGGTTGTCTTGCTTGAACTGGCTGGTCTGTCGGTGGATGCTCCATGGTCAATGGCTGAGGACCAAAGACTGTCTGTCACTCTCGGCAGCAGGAAGCAAAAAGAAAGAATAACGGTAAAATCTAGCTGCTTTTCAAGCTAACATTTACAGTTTCAAGCTAACATTTAGCAGAAAGATGTAAGAAACAAACTGTTAATGTTGCTTAGTCCCAGGTTAATCCTGCTTGAAAGCTTCTCAGCCACAATCATTCTGTATTGTTATGGGTATCCTAGTGCTACATTGTGGAGGCGCAATGGCTCAGTGGTTAGGGCAGCGGACTCGCGGTTGTAGGATCGCGGTTTCGATTCCCAGACCGGGCATTGTGAGTGTTTATTGAGCGAAAACACCTAAAGCTTCACAAGGCTCCTGCAGGGGGTGGTGGTGATCCCTGCTGTACTCTTTCACCACAACTTTCTCTCACTCTTACTTCCTGTTTCTGTTGTACCTGTATTTCAAAGGGCCAGCCTTGTCACTCTCTGTGTCACGCTGAATATCCTCGAGAACTACGTTAAGGGTGCACGTGTCTGTGGAATGCTCAGCCACTTGCACGTTAATTCCACGAGCAAGCTGTTCCGTTGATCGTATCAGCTGGGACCCTCATCGTCGTAACCAACAGAGTGCTCCTATTATTAGTGCTACATTATTTAATGTGTCCTTCCACTTTTTTAAGCTGATTGGATGTGGTTTGAAGGAGAATCTGTTGTTATTTGCCAACAGTACACAAACATAAAGACTTACTAGTAAGCTTGTTACAAATGACAAATTCAGAAGGAACAGGTGTTTAATGGTTTAAAAACCATATGGTGCTGGTTAAGCCATAAATAACTATAACAATTATGTTTAAATGCTGATAACAGAGATCAATCAAGTTTATCATGTGCTTGCTTTCCTTCCTCATATCATAACCCACAACAGATTATCTACAGCAGTGGCTCTTATTCTTTAGGACTTTGTGACTCAGTGAAAATCAAGGAGAAAATTGGTGGCACACTTTGTGAGGAAAGTTAGAAAAGAAATAAACGACTGAAAGATACAAGTTGCAAAAGATAGAGAGAAAACTATCGCTTACCTTGACTGTGTGGTTAAAAAGCTCTCTTTGTAACTACATGGTTTTGGGTTCAGTCCCATTGTGTGGCACTTTGGGAAAATGTCTTCTACAATAGCACCTGACTGACTAATGTTTTGTTAGGGAATTTGGTAGATGGAGTCTGTATAGAAGCCCATTATATATATATATATATAATATATATATATATTTCATCATATATATATGTATATATCATCATATATATATATATCTATATATATAAAACTCAACACAAACACACACACAAATACACACACAGACAAACAAGTTGAGTTTTATATATATAGATATATACATATATATATTATACATACACATATGTGTATGTATATATGCATATGTGTGTGTCTTTGTGTCTGTATATGTCTCCTTGCTCTACCAGCTGGTGTTGGTTTGTTTACATTCCCTTTATGCATTGGTTCTGCCAAATAGACTAACAGAATAAATACCTGACTTTAAAAATTACTACTGGGGTCAATTTGTTAGACTAAACACTTCAAAGCAGTGCCCCAGAATGGCTGTGGACCAATGAATGAACCAAGTAAAAAATATGAAAGATAAAGAGCCTTGAGTTATGCTGCACCGATGATTCCAAAGAATGAACTAGTGCTGTAGATGGCTATCAATGATTAGAAGATTTAAGTTCTTTATAATGAAGGTATAGAAAAAAAAAATGATTTAATGTGTATACTCTAACCATCTTCTTTACTCCTTGATGTAACTTCCAAACTTCCAAACCTGCCTTGGCTTAACTTAGTCTAGAAGAGATTGTTTCCCCTATGATGGTTGATCACAAGGGGTACACCTCATATTGCTTTCTTTGTTTTATAGTAATCATTACAAATTACACTGTATTACAAAATTTTTTGTCTTTGGTCAGTAAATGGTATTTCCTATTCACTTCATCATCATCATTCAATGTCTGTTTTCCATGCTGGCATGGGTCGGATGGTTTGACTGGGGACTGGCAAACCAGGAGGCTGCACCAGGCTCCAATCTGATCTGGCAAGGTTTCTACAGCTGGATGCCCTTCCTAATGCCTACTACTCTGAGAGTGTAGTGGGTGCATTTTATGTGCCACCGACATGGGAGCCAGTCAGGTGGCACTGGCATCAGCCATGTTTGGATGGTGCTTTTTACATGCCACTGGCACAGGAGCCAGTTGGGGCAGGGGAGCAGCTGGCATTGACCACATTCGGATGGTGCTTTTTATGTACCACTGGCACGGAGAGCCAGTCAGGCGGCATTGGTATCAACCTATGCATGAATAGTGCTCATTGCGTTCCACCAGCACAGGAAGATACGTGCCAGTGGTACATAAAAAGCACCATCCAAATGTGGTCAATGCCATCTCCCCTGCCCCAACTGGCTCCTGTGCCGGTGGCATGTAAAAAGCACCATCCGAACGTGGCTGATGCCAGTGCCACCGGACTGGCCCCCATGTCGGTGGCACATAAAATGCACCCACTACATTCTCAGAGTAGTAGGCATTAGGAAGGGCATCCAGCTGTAGAAACCTTGCCAGATCAGATTGGAGCCTGGTGCAGCTCCCTGGTTTACCAGTCCCCAGTCAAACCATCCAACCCATGCCAGCATGGAAAATGGACATTAAATGATGATGATGATGATGATGATGATGAAGTGAATAGGAAATACCATTTTCTGACCAAAGACGAAAAAAATTAAAATTTTGTAATACATATATATATGCAAAAAAAACTGGAGGTGAAAGAGCCAAGAAAGAACAACCAAAAGGAGCAAAAACAAGAGAAGAAACAGCCGAAGGAAGAAGCAAATTTGACTGCCCATACAACAAAAAGGATATAAAGAGACAGCACACACAAATGTGCAAATTCTACTTGAAAGGTGTCTCCTAGCATGGAGAGGGAGGTGCAAGCTGCCATTTTGCTCACCAAAGACCCTGCCACACCAACATGAAACAGGGTGGAAACCACCGGCCAAAAGGAAAGGACTACGCGCCACCTGCCCCAAAATGGAAATACACAGATGTAGTGCATATTACAAACCAGTCCTATCAACATATCGTTGAAAGGGCAGCTGCTGAACAATGATTTTTTTTGGACATGGCACAAAAGATTATACAGCAACTGATCTGGTTACATCAATCTCACAGATGGGACTATCCTCAATGCATAAAACCACCACAGTGAATGGACCCAAGGTGGACACCACTAGCAACAGCACTTACATCACATCAGTGCTCTTACTGAATATCAGAGGACTGCTAACACTTAGAAACATAACGAAAACTAACAAAAAAGAAACAAAATAGTGGTGCTTGTGTCCCAAAGGTACAATGACAGGGCTCAGGAGAAGGATAGGAAAATAGGATAGAAAGGAAGAATGAAAGAAGGAAAGAAAGGAATGAAAGGTGGAAAGATAAGCTGGGGCAGGAGATGAAACAAAATATGCCGTACCTATGCTCTGGTCAAATAGAAGAAAGATGAGTGATAAAAAGAAAAAAAAAAATTGGATGGTCTTTTAGTATCAAAAAGTGAAGAAAGAGAGAGAGTGGAGTAGAGAGGGTTGGGGAAGAGCAAGTAGAAATAAAGAGGGAGTGTGAAGAAAAAAGGTAACAAAGACAGACAGACAGTAGTAATCAAAAGAAATGACTACTATTCTCTTCAGACTTTGCTTTTGTGACCTGGACATCAATGTTTTGAAACTGAATTATTTTCCATTACATTTCAGAGTAAGCACTAAGTTGCTGAAGCAGAAATATCATTATAGCAAATATTCTGCTCAATACCACAGATCTGTTTATCAGTTTCTTGACTTTAACCACTTGAACATGTCCCTTAGTGGCTGATAATATGTGCATCTCTGATCATGAGCAGGAACAGTACAGGAGCATCATAGCCATGTGTTTGAGAGGGTTTTTTTTTGGTATTTGAATAAATGTAACAAAAGCAAAGTTTGAATGAAATATTATCCATTTTTTATTTCTAAGGCTATGCAAACAGGAAATAACAATTGCTTTCCAAGGACAAAAATTGTGTTACACAGTGTTATGAATAAGTTAGTTTTCAACATTCAACAATTAGCATGAACTTTCTAAAAACCTTATATTTACAATGCAACTATTGAAGTGTTGAGATATTTGTAAATAAGATTTTATTAACAACATATCAATCAACCCACCTTGTCTGTCCACTATTCCTAGGAGGGTCAGGTATTACCTCCATAGGGTCTTATCAGAAGCAATCATCATTATACTTTCTGGTTTATAATTGATTATTGGGTTAAAAAAAATTCTAGGGTGGAAAAAAGTTAGAAAGCTACCTACTAGATTTGAAACACATCTCTTCTGTTTACTGCTTTTTTTTTTCTCCACCTAAGTGGGTTTTGACCTAATGTATTATAAGCTACTAGCTGGCTCCGTGCCGTCAAAAATGATGGCTAATTGTAGTATTTTATATATAAATATAGATGGTAAATCAAATTAATATACTTGTCAATGTTATTTTGTGGTTGTCTTTTGAGATGTGACATCTATCATCGTTTGTTACTGATAGAACACTGGTTCACACATATAAACATTCATATTCTTCCATTGTATACACATACACATACACACATATATTCACACAGAGTTGAAATGCTGTTTGATTTTACTTTTCAGCATTGAATGCAATGCCAGGTCCTTCTTTATTCACCATTACACATGTTTCATTTGCTAACAGGAATCACAAAATTGCACATGTTGGAAAAAACATGTAAGAAATTTTGCATTTGAAATTTTGTATGATGCATGTGTATGAACAGCAAAGAAGAGCACACATTCACTCTCTGCATGTGATTAGACTTGTAAAGTTTGTGAAGAACCCATTGACCCAACTTGCTGACTTTTCTGATGGCACGCAGGTGTCAATGAATGGTTGAATGACCAAATCTAAGCTTTTCTACTAGTTCATCAACAATTACAATGGGATTTTGTTCCACCAGGGTTTGCAGGATGTCCTCGTTGAGCTCTACAGATTTTCCAGGACAAGGCTCATCTTCTAGGCTATAGTTTCCAGCTCAGAATTTAAGGAACCACTGTTGACACTGGCTTATGCTTATTGTCCAATCTCTATATACTGAATTAATATTCCTCACACTTTCCATTGCATTTTTGCCTTTATTGAACTCATAAAGCAAAATATGCCAAATATGTTCCTTTGTCACTTTCCTTATAGCTTTGAAACTGTTAAAACCGAACTTCACTCTTCAAAACTTGCACTATGAATAAGCACAGGGTAAAATTACCATCTACTTTTATAGCAAATTGATGCAGGAAGTTTATCCCGTCTCCTCCAACTTTTAGTTCATGCAATTGAAAAAAACACATTATTTATGGAATGGCCCAATATTTTCTATATATTAAGTTTTGTCATGACAGAAAAAAAAAAAAGAGATACATTTGACATTTCAATTATAATTTATCATTGATGAATAAAGTATTAAGCTGTCATTGGACAGTCTTGTATGAATTAAATACTATGTTACTGTTTTGAAGTTCATACATCTGGTGACAATCTCTAAGGGTTATTGCCTGTGTTGCTTCATTGAACTTTGCAAGTGTTATAATATTTCCGAGTGGGAAGCAGCTTGAAGAAGAAATCCAAACTGCCAAATATGGCATATTCTACCATTCAGATATATTTGAGAAGCTGAATTTACTGAACAAACTGCTGCAAGGTAAAAGTATAAATCTTTTAGTTTAAGAAGAGGCTACTAGTGCTTTACTTGGAAAACTTAATCAATTCAGGATAAATATTGAGCATAAAAAGTTAATGCATTTTGCAACTCTTGCCCCTATTGAGGAGAAGCTGCAAGAGGATGATATTTTAGTGTACTTTGAGCACTTGAAGAAATTGTACGATGATAAGGAAATTAGATTCAAAGCTCTACTGGAAATGTACATTCCAAATTGGATGGTAGACCCATTTGGGACAAATGCAGCTGAAGTTGATATCAGATGGCAAGAAAGCCTTATTGAGCTGTAGAGTAATCATACTGCTCAAGCTAAATTTTATCTCGATTTCAATAACGTATGGACAAGAAGTGAAATTGTCATGAAATCCCCATTGCTTTAAAGTAGGGTAAAGTTACCTTCTTGAGCCATGCCAACTCATAAGGGTCAGTTTCTCGGTTTCCATAGCATATAAATTCCCTACCAGCCGAGCAGACTTGAGCAATGTGAAATGAAGTGTTTTGCTCAAGAACACAACACATCGCCTGGTCTTGGGATCAAAACTACAATCTTAGTCCAACACCCTATCTACTAAGTCCCATGCCTCCACTTTCCATTGCTTTGGCAAGATATTAAATTATATATCATTGCATTCCTTACTTACCTAATTGAGTCAAGTTCTAGCTGAATGTCTTTCCTGCAATCAAAAGCTCACAATTGCTTAGAAATTGTAAGTAGAGGTAATCTTCATTCGTCTCTAACAACCATAGACCCTTGATATTGAATAACTTGTGATACTGCATCAGTCACAAGGATCTCATTGAATAAATACAATAAAAAGGTAATACAACAGATTTTTTTAAAAAAATTGCTACGGGATTTAATTTTTGTGCTCAAAAAGTAACCATTTTTTTAGAAGTTATTAATTGTCTGGGTGTCAAGAGATTTTTTTGTTATCATATCAAAAATAAAAATTATATGATTATAAATGGTTGCTTTATTGAACTCACAAAATATTTTTGCTTTTATGAAATAAAATAAGAGAGAATAAATGTGCAATTAATGGACACTGATATTTTTTGTGGCATTTATTAAATTAATGGTAGAAAACAAGTCACCTTTGGACAAAACTTTTTTTTAAATGCTTATTTATTATTATAAATTATTGTTCAAAAATTGTTTTCATTACATTATCAATTTTTAAACATTTTTAGAAATTTATTTAATGGTAATAAAATGAATTTAATCCTTTAACATTCAAATCACTCTGTCAAATGTGATGCTTATTTACCCACAATATTTTGAATCAAGTAGCTTTGTGATTTCGATGATGTAATTATTTATTTTAGAATGACATTGTAGGTTAGGTGTGAAAGGCTGGATGTGGTTGATTTGAATATAAAAGAGGTAGAAAATTTAGACTGGATATGGCTGGATTAAGTGCTAGTATTTCATTATCATTTGAAAAAAATTACAAATTTTATATTTATTGTAGGTTTTTAATTTTTTCAAAAATAACATATTTCAACTATTAACCATTTATTTAAAAACTGAAGTACTTTTTCACTAATGTCTAAGGTGCCACAGAAAATTTAAAGATTCCAAATATGTGTGTGGGGTTGGGATAGCTAAAAATGTTGGAAACCATTGCATTAGATTATCAGCTAAATCATGACTCTTTGTACTCTGAGTTCAAATGACATCCAGTCAAAACATTATCAATGATGATTCCAGAGAACCAATGAGGGCCTTTATTGAGTGGGCTATCAGCACTGTAGTGCACAAGGATATTCAATACAAGTTGTATACACTGAAAATGCCAAGTAAGCTCTGCAAAGACGCAGGAAAACCATTTGTTCTGTGACAAGTGCTTATATTACAAAGTTTAAAAACCCTCATCCACATCCCATACTTTGCTTCTCCTCTGATGAGAAAAAACTTGTAAAAGAGCTACATATTCATCATCATCATCATCATCGTTTAACGTCCGTTTTCCGTGCCAGCACGGGTTGGACGGTTCGACCGGGGTCTGGGAAGCCAGGGGCTGCACCAGGCTCCAGTCTGATCTGGCAGAGTTTCTACAGCTGGATGCCCTTCCTAACTCCAACCACTCCGTGAGTGTAGTGGGTGCTTTTTACGTGCCACCTGCACAGGTGCCAGGGGGGTCCGGCATCGGCCACGATCGGTTGGAGCTTTTAACGTGCCACCGGCACGGAAGCCAGCCAAGGCAGCGCTGGCAACGGCGACGTTCGGATGGTGCTTTTTATGTGCCACCGGCACAGAAGCCAGTCAGGGCGGCGCTGGCATCGGCCACGTTCGGATGGTGCTTTTTATGTGCTACAGGCACAGAAGCCAGTCGAGGCGGTGCTGGCAACGGCCACGTACGGATGGTGCTTTTTATGTGCCACCGGCACAGGTATCACAACTACTATTTCCATTGATATTTATTTCAATGTTCATGTTCATGTACTTGACTCATAGAAATATGTGAGTTGACTTGCACAGCAGATGAATATATTGATGAGGTACACTAGCCTCACTTTGATACAGTGGCCTCGTTCTGAGACACTAGCCTTGTTCTGAGTTACACTGTAAAAAACTCTCAGTTAGTTCCTGCCAGGTTTCGGTCAAAGACATATGTTTTCTCTACAACTCCACGCACAATTTCCCACATGTGACTCACATGTCTATTCACCTCAACGTAAGATATATGGTTCAAAAATAAAGATATTTTATCACACACACATTCTCAAAAGTGAGGCTAGATGCCTCATCGATATATTCATCTGCTGTGCAAGTCAACTCACATATTTCTCTGTAATATGTAGCTCTGTTACAAGTTTTTCTCATCAGAGAAGAAGCAAAGTATGGGATGTGGATGAGGGTCTTTAAACTTTGTAATATAAGCACTTGTCACAGAACAAATGGTTTTCCTGCGTCTTTGCAGAGCTTACTTGGCATTTTCAGTGTATACAACTTGTATTGAATATCCTTGTGCACTACAGCGCTGATAGCCCACTCAGTAAAGGCCCTCATTGGTTCTCTGGAATCATCATTGATAATGTTTTGACTGGATGTCATTTGAACTCAGAGTACAAAGAGTCATGATTTAGCTGATAATCTAATGCAATGGTTTCCAACATTTTTAGCTATCCCACCCCCACACACATATTTGGAATCTTTAAATTTTCTGTGGCACCTTAGACATTAGTGAAAAAGTACTTCAAAATGACTGTTCACATTACACACATGCATACATACTGTAATACAAATATTATATGTTACTTCTTTCAGTACAAAAGCAGAAATCAAAACTTTCTTTGTATGTTAACATATATTTTTGTATCACACTACATGCTTCCACCACAGAATAAACAATATATTTACACACAAAAATGTCTTATGGTGATTCATACTAACTGTTTTTCCATTTAATAGCATGCACTCGAACAGCCAACAACAGCCACTATAAAAAACTCAACCAAGACCAAAAGTCTAATAACAGACATGGCAGATGGCTTTGTGCTGATCCTTCTGATGTCCCCCCCCCCCCCCAGTGATGCACACTCAATTTTTGGTAACTATGGTAGTTTTAGAAATGGTGAGTAGTGACGGTCATATCATGCCATATGCCATATTTGAACAGGACTTACCAAAATTTTAATTATTATTTTTTGTCTTTGGTCAGTAAGTGTTATTTCCTATCTATCTAGAAATCAAAGGAAATGACTACTCTTCCCGTCAAATTTTGCTTTTGTGACCTGAACATCAATGTTTTGAAATTGACCTATATTTTCCATTACATTTCAGACAGAGTAAGTACTGAGTTGCTGAAGCAGAAATATCATTATAGCAAATATTCTGCTCAATACCACAGATTTTCTTGTCACTTGCTTGACTCAAATCACTTGAACATGTCCCTTAGTGGGTTGACAATATGTGCACCTCTGATCATGAGCAGGAGTAGCGGGGGTGGGGTGGGGAGCATCATAGCCATGTGTTGAGAGAGATTCTTTGGGGGTTTGAATTAATGTAATAAAAGCAAAGTTTGAAGGAAATATTAGCCATTTTTCATACTTTCTAGGGGTAAGCAAATAAGAAATAACAGTTGCTTTCCGAGGACAAAAATTGTGTTACACAGTCTTATCTAAAATGGATGTCAGATAATCTATACAATCATGTAAAACCAAACTTGTAGCTTCCAGAATCATCAGATTTAACACTTTGGCATTTAAACTGGTTATATCCTGCCAAAATATTCTACTCACTTTCTGTTCAAACCAACCAGGTCCAGCCTCTTTCACCTATCCCACAATGTAATTCTAAAAATAAACAATCACAACATCAAAAATCTTGAATCTACGAGATAATGCCTGATGAATTCAAAACAATGTGAAAAGGGTTAAGTCCCATGGTTGACTACATTTGGAGAATTCTTGAACGGTAGGCTAACTGACATGGTCACAATATCATAGCTTTGTTGAAAGCTGCCATTGTCCAGGTGATGTCTGAAATGAAAAAGAACTATTTAGTGCAGGCATGTCTATGTCTATGATTCTGACCCCACGCTGAAGCAGTCCTTAAAAAGTTGAGGCCAGATTCATAGAATACCTTTATAAGAAAACTTATCAAGAATATGTAAACAAATGTTCATCATCATCATCATCATCATCGTTTAACGTCTGTTTTTCCATGCTAGCATGGGTTGGACGGTTTAACTGGGGTCTGGGTAACCAGAAGGCTGCGCCAGGCCCAGTCTGATCTGGCAGTGTTTCTACAGCTGGATGCCCTTCCTAATGCCAACCACTCCGAGAGTGTAGTGGGTGCTTTTTATGTGCCACCAAATATATTTGGCTTTTGCTAGATTAGACTTGTTTCATTAAATTATCAAATATGTCTTCAAATACCTCTCATACCCTATACATTTGTCTGTCTGTCTGCCTGCATGTCTTTTTGTCTCTCTGGCTTCATACTTGCATAAACACACATACACACACACAGAGTCACAAAGACAAATGTAAAATGTTATATGAATTTAATTTTCAAATCATGTAACTTTTACTTAATTTTTTTCTTTTTCAAATATATATATATAGCCATATTTCAACGACACAGAATATTACTTATTCTGTTCATTAACACAATGGGCAATGTTCTTGTCAATACATAAAAATGTCCAGACGAATGACATTCTAAAGTACTTTGGTCATGAATATCTGGTTGGAGGTGACATTTGTGTCCCTGTATACACACACTCAAAAACACACACACATGCACGTATGCACGCACAGTGCACACGTTTTCTCTCTTGCTGTGTCTGTGAGTGTATGTGTATGTGTCTGTATATATATATATATATATATGTATATGTATATATATATAAAGAGAGAGGGTGGAGGGGGGAAAGAGAGGGGGAGAGAGAGACAAACAGACACACAGACAGACATATATATATATATATACTTCAGTATTCAAAATGGATGTTGGATGATGATGACAATATATTTATGATAGGCATGTGTATATATTTATGTGTAAATTTATATACATTATTATATATATATCTATGTATATTTACACACATATGTGTGTGTTTATACATATACATACACATATACTTATATATATTTGTGTATGCATGTGAGTGTACATACATATATATGTATATATATATATATATATATATATTATATATATATATATATATATATATATATATATATATATATGTACTTATATATATTTATGTGTGTATCTATATACTCATATATATGCTCCTATAAATATATTTACGTAAGGATATATATATGTATGTGTGCATGTATATATATAGATATATATGGGTGTGTGTGTGTGTATACTTGTGTGTGCATGCACACATACTTACATATGCACATCATATGCACATATTTAAATCTACATATGTACATCTGTTCATACATACTTTACAAATATATGCATGTGTATATGTATCTATAAATATATTTGATATATGCATGCACACACACACAAACCATATGAACAAGCATTCATATATATATATATATGTATATATATATATATATGTATATATATATATATATATATATTATATATGTATGTATATGCATATATATATGCATATATATATATATATATATATATATATATATATATTATATATATATATATATATATATATATATATATATATATATATATGTATGTATATGCATATATATATGCATATATATTATATATATATATATATTATATATATATATATATATATATATGCATGCATTATCCATGGTCTGATCAATAAGTATCTGGACTGTTGCCATAGTAACAAAGCTAGAGCACACAGAGTAAAACCATTTGGCACAGATTGACCTTGAACTCTGCTGTGCATGGGCACTAAGTTTTAATGTTCTTTCTCACTTATGCTGTTAACAGCTGTGCTTGGAAGGAATATATGTAGCATGTGATCATCGCATTGACCATGACAGAGAAAGTTGAGCAGAGAATCTTCATCAAATTTTGCCAAAAGCTTGGCAATATCTGCTCAGATGCCTATGCAAAATTGCAGAAAGTGTATGGGGAGGAGTGCATGAACTTCACAGAAGTGTACGAGTGGTTCAGAAGTTTCTGAGATGGCCAACATTCTGGGAGACCTGCAACCAGCAGAACTGAGAAAAACATAGCAGATGTCCATGCAGCTGTGAGAGGAAATTTTTAAATCACCATCCATGAGTGATCAGAAGGTGTGAAGATTAGTTATGGTTCAGTTCAGTCCATTATCACTGAAGATTTTGGTATGAGATGCATGTCTGCCATGTTTGTGCCAAAGCTGCTTTAATCTGACCAAAAAGACACTTGGGTTTCAGTTGCTCAAAATCTTCTCGATTGTGTTGAGAACGATGAAAACTTTTTGAAAACGGTCATAATGGGTAATGAATCAGGGTTCTATGGCTATGACCTGAAACAAAGGCTCAGGGTTCGCAGTGGAAGACCCCAACCTCTCCAAGAAAGCATGAATGAGTTGAAGGAATGTGAAGACACTGCTGACCGTTTTCTTTGATGACAAGGGGATTGTTCATCATAGGTATGCTCCACATGGTCAGACAATAAACAAGGAGTACTACCGTAACATTTTGTGGGATGCTATCCGTTGGAAAGGCCACAATTGTGTATGTCCGGTGAGTGGCAATTGCACTATGACAACACACCTGCCCATTCAGCAGCAGTTTTTGGTTAGGCACAGCATTCCCTGTGTTTGAGCGCCGCTGTATTCCCCAAATCTTTCTCCTTACAACTTTTTCCTCTTTCCGAAAATCAAATCCTGCTTGAAAGGAAGAAGATTTCAGGATGCCAAGGAAATTAAAGTGAATGTGACAAGGCCCCTGCTGATTATCCCAGAAAACAAGTTCCAGGAATGCTTCCATCAATGGAAACAATGCTGGATTAAGTGTGTGGCTTCCAAAGGGGACTACTTTGAAGAAGATTAAATGCCAAATTGGTACATGTTGTAGTTTTGTTTTTATAGTACCAGTCCGGATACTTACTGATCAGACCTCATACATACATACAGACAGACAAATCCATATATTTTAATACAATATCATCTAGAAATTTTTATACGAAGAAATGCAGTTGTGTAGGTAAACTGCCTGTAGGGTTAAGGTTTCATTCATTTTGAAAAAATTACATAGAAACACACACACACATACATACACATATACGTACGCAGTCGTACATATAGTGCACTCACACATATGTATATGAACATATACATGCTCAGTCACATATATATCCTCCTACACATACATGCACAAGGACACATTCACATACTCATGTTGAAAGTCACATATCTGAAAATGATATGAGGAAATGCATAAAATGAGATGCACTGTGAATGTCTTCTTCCTAACGTTGAAGCAAAACAAAGGTGAATGGATGTAAGTAATTATGACAGAAGACACAAGATATAATAATAGGCAAAGTATAATGGAGAACAACACAAGAGGATAGACATTGTAAGATATCTAACTGTATGAGACATAGAATGAATGAAATATAATATAATGGATATGGACACTGGTGTGGTTGTGTGTTAAGAAGCTTACTTCACAACTGTGGAGGCACAATGGCCCAGTGGTTAGGGCAGCGGACTCGCGGTCATAAGATCGCGGTTTCGATTCCCAGACCGGGCGTTTGTGAGTGTCTATTGAGCGAAAACACCTAAAAGCTCCACGGTAGGGATGGTGGTGATCCCTGCTGTACTCTTTCACCATAACTTTCTCTCACTCTTACTTCCTGTTTCTGTTGTGCCTGTATTTCAAAGGGCCGGCCTTGTCACACTCTGTGTCACGCTGAATATCCCCGAGAACTACGTTAAGGGTGCACGTGTCTGTGGAGTGCTCAGCCACTTACACGTTAATTTCACGAGCAGGCTGTTCCGTTGATTCGGATCAACCGGAACCCTCATTGTCGTAACCGACGGAGTGCTTCCATCCACTTCACAACTACATGGTTCTGGGTTCAGTCCCACTGTGTAGCACCTTGGGGAAGTGTCTTCTACAATAGCCTTAGGCTGGTCAAATCCTTGTGAGTAGATTTGAGACACAGAAACTTAAATATGTATATATATGTCCAACCCATGCCAGCATGGAAAACAAATGTTAAATGATGATGATGATAGTAGTATGTGTGTATATATATATATCTGTGCATGTGTATACATATATATATATATTTGTGTGTGTGCATGTATGTATGTATGTATGTATGTATGTATATATATATATATTATATATATATATATTATATATATATATATATATATAGAGAGAGAGAGAGAGAGAGAGAGAGAGGGAGAGAGCAATAAGAAAATGGAGGGGATCAATAAGTGGTTCATCAACTTTTAGGCATTATATAATGTCAGCTTATTTATTTATTTACTAAAATGACAATTACAAGAATATACATATATTTATAATATGATGCGCACACTATTTGATCATTTTACTCTTTTGTTTTTCTCGTTCTCTCTCTTATTCTTTTTCCTCCTCTTCTCCCACTATTCTCTCCTATTACTCTGTCACTCTCTCTCTCTCACTCCTCCTCCATTGCTCACGTGGCTCCCACATAACCATCGGCCATCTTTCTTTCTTCTCCTAACTTGTGTTTCTTTCTTTCTCTCCGTTGTAGCTGGAGCAAGGAAGATGTGCTTTTTGTATGTCTCCTGTCCAAGCTTGATTTACACATTCGCCACCACGACCTTGTTTAGGCTTAGCAGCCCTTCCTGTTTGTTTTCACTGTCCTGTTTGTGTTACCAATTTTGACCCTCCGCAAAATCCCAAATTTTATTTAATTTGCCTTGCAGGAGCAACTGTTTTATCGAAAGCGTATAGTGTTGTTAAATGCTTGAAATACAAGACTAGAAAAGGAGCCAACAACGGATGAAGGGTCGTTCTTTATGTTGCTTGTTTTGTTTCCCATTTGTGTCTTTCATTGTTTGAAAGAATAATTCATGTTCCATGTACTTGTACTTGTATTTTTTTTGTACACCTTTCGTGACATCCTGTGCCCACATATGCATATATATATGTATAGATGTAAGTATGTACATATACATATGTATATATGCATATATATATATATATTATTTATATTAATATATATATGTATATATATATATGTATATATACATACATATATATATATATATATATGTACATATATATATGTATTATATATATATATATATATGTATATATATATATATATATATATATATATATATAATATATATATATATATATATGGAGGCGCAATGGCCCAGTGGTTAGGGCAGCGGACTCGCAGTCGTAGGATCGTGGTTTCGATTCCCAGACCGGGCGTTGTGAGTGTTTATTGAGCGAAAACACCTAAAACCTCCACGAGGCTCTGGCAGGGGATGGTGATACCTGCTGTACTCTTTCACCACTCTTTCGTCTGTTGGCCTGCTCGCTTAGCCAGTGGGGTGGCGTCATTCGAAGGCTAAAGCAATGAGAATGCATTGTGACCAGTGATGTGAAGCAACATCTGATGGTCTGGTCGGTCACGTGATATATAATATATATATACCACAGGGATCTGTCCTTGGTCCCCTCTTGTTTGTGGCATACATTAACGACATAGATGCCAATTTAAGGAATGCCACAGTATTGAAATATGCAGACGACATCAAGCCTGTACCTTGAAATCAAGAGGCAGATCCTGATGTCTACAACTCTTTCCTGCAATCAGACCTAGACACAATGCAGCAATGGATCACAGACTGGCAACTGAAACTGGCTGTGACAAGTGTACCACCATGCATTTTGGGAGAAAAAACCCTGCGTTCACATACTCCCTCCACAACACTGATATCAAGAAATCCTCTTGCGAGCGTGACCTAGGCATCACTGTCAGCAGTGATTTGCGTTGGTCAAAGCATATCTCTAAGATTGTCAGGAAGGCCGAGGGTGTCTTGGCATCACTCAGCAGGTCTTTTGTTAGCCGCTCTCCAGCCATCTATTTAAAACTGTATACAGCTATGGTACGACCACACTTGGAATTCGCATCATCAGTTTGGAACCCCTATCTTGCACAGAACATTGACCTCCTGGAATCTGTCCAGAGACGTGCAACCAAACGCATACCTCCATCAGACACCTACCATATTCTGAGCGCCTTGTTTCCCTGGGCATGGATTCACTGAAGCTCCGGCGTTTGGCGACGGACTTGGTAAACACCCACAAAGTTATCAACCACCTCACCAACAACAACACTGAACACCTTTTTGATCTCCATGTGTCTAACACACGTGGACATGCCTACAAAGTCAGAAAACATACAGCTCCCATGACTTTCGGAAACATTTTTCACGCTCAGGGTGCTGAAGCGTGGAATAAACTGCCTGCATCAGTTGTTGACTGCCATGACACTGCATCCTTTAAGGCCCTCATGCTTTCCGAAATCCGTCGAAACTACACCTGATTATATATACACTTTAGATGAGTTGTAGTGCACCTGAGCACTGTACACAATTATAATTATTATTATTATTATTATTATATATATATATATATATATAGAGAGAGAGAGAGAGAGAGAAAGAGAGAGAATGTAAATAAGTTACAAAGATGTCCAGGTATCAATACAATATGGCTGTTTCAAGCAGCTCCATTTAATCGATCAATGAGAACATTACATAAATTTGAAAGAAACCATTCTCCTTAGACATAGATGACCAAATAGATTTTCAACATAAAGGATAAATAATTTTTAACAAATTTATATCTATACTGGAAACCAAAATAATTACATTGTTTCCTTATGTTATATTTGTGGCAGAATAATTTTTTTAAAAAATGCATATCTTCTTAAGCCTACTATTATTTAGAGAGTAGCAGAGGAAAATAGTGGCGAGGGGGGGGGGTTATTTATATTTAGAAGGTTTTAAGCAGCATGTAATATACAACCATTTAGAATTAAATCCATTGGGAGTCGTCAACTGTGTTTCTAGAAAATGGTTTATACTTTATGTTGGAAATCTATATGGTCATATACTTCTGAGGAGGGCAGTTTCTTTCAAATTGATGCAATGTTTTCGTTGATTGATTAAATGGAGCTGTTCAAAACAGACATAATGTATTGATACCTGGACATCTTTGTTACTTATTTACATTCTGTTCACTAACTCGGAGCTGTGTGGACTATACTAAACTGGCTTGGTGCCTCAATTAAGTACCTAATTCAACTGAATCTTAATTATATATACATTATACATACATACATACATACATACATACATATATATATATGTTATATATATATGTGTGTGTAGGTGTGTGGTGTGCATGCGTGTGTGTGTGTGTATGTATGTATACATGGTGTGTGTATGTATATATATATATGTATATATATATATATATATATATATATATGAAAAAACAAGTAAAAAATAGAAAATGCTAAAATAATTTTATAGTGAACATTTCAGTATTCCCCAAATCTTTCTCCTTACAACTTTTTCCTCTTTCCGAAAATCAAATCCTGCTTGAAAGGAAGAAGATTTCAGGATGCCAAGGAAATTAAAGTGAATGTGACAAGGCCCCTGCTGATTATCCCAGAAAACAAGTTCCAGGAATGCTTCCATCAATGGAAACAATGCTGGATTAAGTGTGTGGCTTCCAAAGGGGACTACTTTGAAGAAGATTAAATGCCAAATTGGTACATGTTGTAGTTTTGTTTTTATAGTACCAGTCCGGATACTTACTGATCAGACCTCATACATACATACAGACAGACAAATCCATATATTTTTAATACAATATCATCTAGAAATTTTTATACGAAGAAATGCAGTTGTGTAGGTAAACTGCCTGTAGGGTTAAGGTTTCATTCATTTTGAAAAAATTACATAGAAACACACACACACATACATACACATATACGTACGCAGTCGTACATATAGTGCACTCACACATATGTATATGAACATATACATGCTCAGTCACATATATATCCTCCTACACATACATGCACAAGGACACATTCACATACTCATGTTGAAAGTCACATATCTGAAAATGATATGAGGAAATGCATAAAATGAGATGCACTGTGAATGTCTTCTTCCTAACGTCGAAGCAAAACAAAGGTGAATGGATGTAAGTAATTATGACAGAAGACACAAGATATAATAATAGGCAAAGTATAATGGAGAACAACACAAGAGGATAGACATTGTAAGATATCTAACAGTATGAGACATAGAATGAATGAAATATAATATAATGGATATGGACACTGGTGTGGTTGTGTGTTAAGAAGCTTACTTCACAACTGTGGAGGCGCAATGGCCCAGTGGTTAGGGCAGCGGACTCGCGGTCATAAGATCGCGGTTTCGATTCCCAGACCGGGCGTTTGTGAGTGTCTATTGAGCGAAAACACCTAAAAGCTCCACGAGGCTCCGGTAGGGATGGTGGTGATCCCTGCTGTACTCTTTCACCATAACTTTCTCTCACTCTTACTTCCTGTTTCTGTTGTGCCTGTATTTCAAAGGGCCGGCCTTGTCACACTCTGTGTCACGCTGAATATCCCTGAGAACTATGTTAAAGGTGCACGTGTCTGTGGAGTGCTCAGCCACTTACACGTTAATTTCACGAGCAAGCTGTTCCGTTGATTCGGATCAACCGGAACCCTCATCGTCGTAACCGACGGAGTGCTTCCATCCACTTCACAACTACATGGTTCTGGGTTCAGTCCCACTGTGTAGCACCTTGGGGAAGTGTCTTCTACAATAGCCTTAGGCTGGTCAAATCCTTGTGAGTAGATTTGAGACACAGAAACTTAAATATGTATATATATGTCCAACCCATGCCAGCATGGAAAACAAATGTTAAATGATGATGATGATAGTAGTATGTGTGTATATATATATATATCTGTGCATGTGTATACATATATATATATATTTGTGTGTGTGCATGTATGTATGTATGTATGTATGTATGTATATATATATATATATATATATATATTATATATATAGAGAGAGAGAGAGAGAGAGAGAGAGAGAGAGGGAGAGAGCAATAAGAAAATGGAGGGGATCAATAAGTGGTTCATCAACTTTTAGGCATTATATAATGTCAGCTTATTTATTTATTTACTAAAATGACAATTACAAGAATATACATATATTTATAATATGATGCGCACACTATTTGATCATTTTACTCTTTTGTTTTTCTCGTTCTCTCTCTTATTCTTTTTCCTCCTCTTCTCCCACTATTCTCTCCTATTACTCTGTCACTCTCTCTCCCTCACTCCTCCTCCATTGCTCACGTGGCTCCCACATAACCATCGGCCATCTTTCTTTCTT